>NC_030434.2:5681437-5863937 GCF_001660625.3 Ictalurus punctatus | reverse complement strand
TGCCTTGGTTACATCCGTTGGCTTAATCAGCTCAGACGGCGGTAGAGGAAGAGCGGACATTGAAAAAGGGTCAGGTCTGATGCTTACGTCATCATACTCACTATCAGTAGACGGAATGGATTCAGAGTCCGTGTTCTCGCGAGAGCACATCGCGGCAGCAGCGAGAACAGCAGGAGGAGATAGAATTTTTTTCTTCCTGGTTGTAGTTGTGTCTTTCGAAGCGCAAGGCTGTGTGTGTGTCTCTCTACTTGCACAGGTGCGTAAGTGCGCCGAAGAGTCATGTTTAGTTTTTGTGTGAGTGCGTGCGGTGTTTTTTTTCATTAACAATAAACGCCTTAGATAATTTAGTTTTAACATTATAATGTTAAAATGGCAATCTGGATCTCATTCGCTGTCATAAATCATCCCTTTAATCTGTGCTAGAACTGCGATGTTCAAAAGAGCCGCGAAGATATATCATTTGTAACTGGGGAGAACACACCATTGACCATCCATTCAAACAATCAATATACGAACAGTATATAAACACCCAGAAATGGCTTCAGCCCAATCATGGGGAATTATTCCCGGTGAAGAGAGAGCAGGGGTAGAGGAGGACCCTCCCATGCCTGGAAAAACACTTAACACTGAACTTACAAACAACAAACAAAATACACTCCCTGATAAACCACAAAAGCGCAAACGGGAAAATAATACCTATTTCTATTATAAGGCAGTCGTGGGCGTGACGTTGCAGAGGAGCTCACAGAGTACAGATTATCCTAAACCCAGTCAATCACTCACATTTAAAAGTTCGGTAATTCACCTCATCAGGGAAGCAAACAAAATAAATGATCACTTACATTGATTTGGAGAAATCCCACTTCTGACACCAAGTTGTAAGGATAACGCAAATAACAGCTTTATCTTCACTTTTCCTCCGTCAGCCTTTCTTGCCTCTGCTTCATTTACTCTAAAGAAAAACTAGCGCATGTGGGTTGAAAAACATCTTAGGCAATACAAGAATGTATAGCTTTCTTGAACATATACGGTCTGATGGTATGGTTCACCTAACACGGAAAAGAGGAAGTTCCTATGGTGACATTTTAACTGGCACGTACACAACAGGCAGGTTCTGAGACAAGTTCATGAAACAGAAATCAAACTATAACTTAAACATACTTATACATATCTGATGGAATAAAGAATAGAGAGTTTCTAATGTATATATATATATATATATATATATATATATATATATATATATATATATATATATACACACACATACATTCATACAGTATCTCACAAAAACCCCTCATATTTATGTAAATATTTGATACATACATTTATATCTTTTCATGTGACAACACTGAAGAAATTACACTTTGCTACAATGTAAAGTAGTGAGTGTACAGCTTGTGTAACAGTGTAAATTTACTGTTCCCTCAAAATAACTCAACACACAGCCATTAATGTCTAAACCGCTGGCAACAAAAGTGAGTACACCCCTAAGTGAAAATGTCCAGATTGGGCAGAATTAGTCAGTTTCCCTCCCCGGTGTATTGTGACTTGTTAGAGTTACAAGGTCTCAGGTGTGAATGGGGAGCAGGTGTGTTAAATTTGGTGTCATCGCTCTCACACTCCATCATACTGGTCACAGGACGTTCAACATGGCACCGCACGGCAAAAACTCTCTGAGGATCTGAAAAAAAGAATTGTTGCTCTACATAAAGATGGCCTAGGCTATAAGAAGATTGCCAAGACACTGACACTGAGCTGCAGCATGATGGAAAAGACCATACAGCGGTTTAACATGACAGGTTACACTCAGAACAGGCCAACCAAAGAAGTTGAGTGCAAGTGCTCAGTGTCATATCCAGAAGTTCTCTTTGGGAAATAAACGTATGAGTGCTGCCAGAATTGCTGCAGAGGTTGAAGGGGTGGGGGGTCAGCCTGTCAGTGCTCAGACCATACGCCGCACACTGCAGCAAATTGGTCTGCATGGCTGTTGTCCCAGAAGGAAGCCTCTTCTAAAGATGATGCACAAGAAATCCCGCAAACAGTTTGCTGAAGACAAGTAGACTAAGGACATGGATTGCTGGAACCATGTCCTGTGGTCTGATGAGACCAAGATAAACTTACAGTGCATCTGGAAAGTATTCACAGCGCTTCACTTTTTCCACATTTTGTTATGTTACAGCCTTATTCCAAAATGGATTAAATTCATTATTTTCCTCAAAATTCTACAAACAATACCCCATAATGACAACATGAAAGAAGTTTGTTTGAAATCTTTGCAAATTTACTAATTTATATTTATAAATAAATATATAAATATAATATAATATATATAATAATATAATATATATTTATTTATTATATATTGCTGAAAACTATCTACTACTTGTACTATAATAATATACTAATAGTATCTGCCATTTATAAGTATAAATAGCATCCATCAACTATTTGCACTTATTGTAAAGAACTGCTACTCTCATGTAGTGATAATAGAATGTATCTCTATTTATCTCTATCTGAATTCTTAATCCGGGCCTGCCCGCAACACACTGTAAAAATGACAGCACACAGCTGGAAGTCTTGATGCCAGTATTTTATTGTAAAGAGTGTACATGTAAGTAAAGCGTGTACCTTGTAGCTGGTGCATATTTTCCTGCAAATAAAAATTATTTAAATGTCAGTAATAATTTAAATTAATAAACAGTGAATTCTCTGGATTTTAAACGGCATCATTTACTTAAAAAGGTGTAGTTGATTGTTTTGGTTGTGAATAACAATAATTAACATGTTCTAACCAAAAAAGTGTCCGTAGTGTATGAATGGGTGTGATTGTGTCCTGCGATGGATTGGCACCCCATCTAGGTTCCCAGTAAGCATAAGCAGTACAGAAAATGGATGGATATTTTATCCTTTTTGAGTTACTAAAGCTACTGAAGACAGAAATGTGAATATGTGAAAGTGAAAATAACTTTACTGCAGTCTCTTTCCTATGTAAGTGCACCACAGAGAGGATAAATTACTGCTGGTATGTTGTACTGTAGTGATTAAATGCATTAGGGAATCATGAAAACATAATACTAATGAATTCTCAACAAAAAGATCCGGCTCAAAGAGTCGACTCATTCCCGAACAACTCATCACCTGTAATGAATCCTCCTTCCTAAAGTGAAAGTGTTTCTCCCTCAGACTCGACTACATTTTGTGGAGCGGTTGGAGAAGTTAAAACAAATCTTTAAGGCAGAAACGGTGTTTTTAATGTCACACAACAAGGACTGTTTGGGGGTGAGTGCTTTATTGTTTTGTTTTGTTTTTGTATAAACGACTATATAAGAAGAATGATGATATATTGTAAATAAAACTCGTTTAAAGTCAGCTGTAGGAAATCTGCAGCACGTGAGGTTCAGGTGTAACCTTACCTGTAAAACAGTTTTTTTTTTTTATGGTGTATGTACTATATAGTCCTTTCACTATAAACTTCCTAAGTAATATATACTTCCTTTCATCATTTTCTCATGAATGAAACATTCAGAATGTTTGGGGAATATAACTTTATCAGTGTGGAACAAACATCATGTGTTTTTAAAATATATTTGGTCACATTTAGCGGTCTGGAAGCAGAAGTCATGGTGTGTTTAAAGGCTGTAAACAGGTGTTGTGTGGAGTGAAATCAGAGTCAGCAGAACCTGAACCTCAATTTGTAATGCTTGGGGAAAAACTTCTTGCACTACTCCCTACAAACATGATCTGCTATAATCACGCAATAATCACGCACACCTGCATCCAATCTCACACACTCAGTCCACAGTAAGAGATCGTTTTCAAACTATGTCTTTGTGAAGTCTCATCGCTCAGTTGCTTAGACTCGGTTATATTTGCTTTCTGAAAATTCAAGCTGTCAAAAACTAAAGCAGTTTTAAATTCAGTGACATGGGGAAAAAACAAAGCCTAAGACTGAGCGATTCAGAGAAAATATCCGGGATAGTAAAGGAGCCAGGCTCTAATAGAACTCAATTCTGGCCAATCACAACACTCCTGTGAGCTCATGGAGGCAGAGCTATATTTATTAGTCATATTTTATGTATCAGTTCCCCTGAAGTAGAAATTAGAAGCTCTGGGGATAAATAGGTAATTTTCTGTGCTCTTCAAATGAAATGGTTTCAAAGTTGTTTAAAGCACCTTTTCTACATTCAGACACTCAGCTGGGATGTACAATAGTGATTTAAGGAAGATATCTTTAGTTTTGTGACTAGTACAGAGTGGATGGGAGAGTTTTTTATTAGCGTTTGTGTGTGAGAGAGAGACAGAGAACTCATTCTGTGCTGTATATCTGACACTCTCATATATACAGAAAAAGAGAGAATATACAGAAAGAGAGAGAGTAAATCCCATATGGCAGAGTGTTTACGGTCTTCTAGGAAAGAAGGGTCTTGGGGTGTAGGAGGTGCAGTTAAGCCAACTCACACACGTCCACTACATCAGCAGGAGTTTTACATTAGGAGAGGATTTATTAACAATTTCACACATAATCAAGATAACATTTATCTTTTATTTTAAAACAGATACTTCTGATCCTTGATTCTGATTGGCTGGGCTGTGTTCAAAGCCATTGTAAATTACTCTATAAACACACACCTGTGACCTCATTACATTAATACATTAATTAATAATACCAGTTTCTGGAGAGAGAAAAAACAACAAATTAAAACCCGTCTATTATCCAACAGCCATGTTTTCTTTTAAATATACATTACAGTTTGGCAGCACGGCAACATACAGTAATAAACAAGCCTACAATGCTAATTGTCTTCTTTTTACTAACTCACTTTACCCATTCATATGATGAATCGTTTCCTTTTTCGATAAAGGCAGGTGATATCAAGCTGAAAGGTGCATTAACGCCACCTACAGGACTGTAGTATAAAAGAGTTTAAAGAGCATGAGGTTTAAACCTGGCTAATTTTGTTTTTAAGGTCTCATACAATAGACTTCTCTGCATCCAAGGTCAAAAAACACTTTAATTTGCTCATAATTTAAATTTCAGCATTACCTTTTTTCCCAGCTAACAGCTGTGCACTGGTTGTACACATATACAACACAAAACCACACATTTGGAAAATATATACATAAATAATTAATTATAATTACAGGTTGTGATGCAGAAGCACAAGATGATCCAAATAAAGTGGGTATGGCCCCATATTTAATAAATAATCATTTAGCAAATCCCACATTGACTTCAGCTAGATTTGTGAAGTTGTCATCAGTGAAATGATTTGAACACAATGAAAGTTGCTGGTATCGTTTTAAAATGAATTCTAACCACTGATGCTTTACATCATCATCCTTTGGGAGTCCATGCAAAGTGGTTTTGCTTTTGTAGCACAGAAAACATCTTCTAGACATGAACCTAACTCTTTCAGGACACAACCTCAACTGTAGTGTTTGAGGGTGGGTCAAAGCTGTTTGTGAGCAGCCAGTGAAGACCAGAGGTGGGTTTTTTGTTACCAAATTATGTAGGTTAGTACAGTAAGTAAATATTGAATTACTAATGACTCGTTTCAGGTGTTCAGAATCGGTTCTTTCTTTTGAGAGTCAGTATTTCCATTTGCAAAATTTTCAAACTTTGCAAACTTTTTACATTCTCAAACAGCTCTATAACACGCTACATGAAATGTAATATTTGAAAACCATAATAATTACAGTAGCTGTGTCTGAAATTGCTCACTCGTAAATTTGTGTATGCAAAAGTAAAGCCATACTACTGATCCGTTGTGCTTAATACGCGCTTCTGTTGCTACGTTAAACAGGAAACTCCTCCAGGCAGTAGATCAGTCCATCCA
Source organism: Ictalurus punctatus (assembly GCF_001660625.3). NCBI lineage: Eukaryota > Metazoa > Chordata > Actinopteri > Siluriformes > Ictaluridae > Ictalurus > Ictalurus punctatus. Next base: position 5,858,094 of record NC_030434.2, on the reverse strand, counting down.
AGATTTTGTGATCGCAGAAATTAATGCTAAATCAAGGAAACGTCGCAATCATCAGAGGAGCTTGCAATTTTTTCCTAAATTACCCCAGATTTTCTGTAGTTCTGGGCCAAGATGAGTCATATGACATCATCACATTGCTCATTCAGCCAAAGCCCACTTTGATTCACATGCATCCAACATGGGTAGAGCTAAAAAGATCTAATTCACCAACAAACATCACGGTGAAATTTTGTAGAATTCCAATTTCGATTCCAATTCAAGTAGTTTTCTGCAAAAACACACAAAACTTCGCAAAATGCACCGCAAATTTTGAAAAACCCGCAGCAAAATCTTTTTGGCTGCAACAGTCACAAAAAATGTTCCGCAAAATCCTGTATGGACTGGTAGATGTCCATCACTCCAAACCTACTTGAAATGAATTTGAAAAACAATGAAATTCTGTTGTGTCTGATCCAATAAGTAAGAATTACCATAAAATTATTTTTTGCACAAGTTTTCCATTGTGCACTGTTTAAAGGGTTAAGTGCACAATTTCTTTTTTGTGAATAACATTTTCCCCCATAAAAAAATAAAACAAATAGCAACACAAACACACACCCCCCCCCCAAATAAAAAGGTGTGTGTGTGTCGTTTAAAACATGACACATACTAAACACGCAATTAGTTATCCAGATAGAAAACAAAGCTAACAAGAACTGTCCAACTCTGAATTTTACATGGTTTGGCCTTATAAAACTTGGATGTAGCCCGTTCCAGGATGAACACGTCCAAAAAATAAGAACGGCAGCTTGATAAGAGAAATATGATCAAACCAACCTTTCAGAATTGACTTCTTTGCTTCTGTCGATAAGCACATGATTTCTCAAATAGTCTTTGCAAAGTCTTGCCAATGTTAACATGCATTTAAGTTCAGAGAATCAACTCTGTGATGGGTATTCTGTGTTAGAGACCCTGTCCTCTTTTTGTCGATTACTCTTTTTGTCACGATTGGAGGAGGAGATGGATGCAAGCGCATATTATAAGTTTTAATAAAGATTAAAACAAAACACAAAGAGACACTATGACCATGTGGTAAGACACTAAGACTAAGAATAAACAAAAATCAAAGACCATAAAGACAGCAAAGAAATACAAATGTAAGACAAGGTGTGCAGTGCAAACTGTGACTATATACACACAGGTGCTCCCCCAGCAAAAGGCATTACTCCCGGAGCGTCAGAAAACATTCCCTCCCCCGGTAGTCCTGCCCAAAATGTCTTCAGTCGATCGCGGAGGCGGGGCGATGTCCTCAGCCGAGGCTGGAATAGTGACATCCGAGGCGGATCAGGGAAGAAAAGTGGAGCTCTTGGCCGCACCGGGAGGCAGACCAACATCTTCAGCTGAACAGGAAGAGCTTAACAAAATGGGAAGTGGCTATAAGAAAATAGCACTCGCATTGAAAATGCCCATTTCCATCATCACGGCGCTAATTAAGAAGCTCCAGTCAACTGTAAATGTTATAAATCAACCTGGAAGAAGACGTGTGTCTATATCCTCTCAACGCACTGTAAAGAGGGCGGTTCAAGTGGCCAAAAAATCTCCAAGGATCACAGCTGGAGAATTGTAGAAGTTAGTTGTGTCTTGGGGTCAGAAAATCTCCAAAACTACAATCTGAAGTCACAAAAACGCCTCTACTCTCATCCAAAAACAAACTCAAGCATCTTCAGTTTGCCAGACACTTCTGGAACTTCAAATGGGATCGGGTTCTATGGTCAGATGAGACCAAAATAGAGCTTTTTGACAATAAACACCAGTGGTATTGGTGCACACAGAGAGGTAGCCATATGGAAAAGTCCCTCATGCCCACGGTTAAATGTGATGGTGGATCTTTAATGTTTTGGGGCTGTTTTTCTGCCAGAGGACCTGGACATTTTGTTAGGTCACATAGCATCATGGACTCTATCAAATATCAACAGATATTAAATGAAAACCTGACTGCCTCTGCCAGAAAGATTAAAATGGGCCATGGTTGGATCTTCCAGCAGGACAATGATCCATGGACCTCGAAATTTGAAGGATCTGGAGAGATTCTGTATCCCTTTCCATGTATTCTCCAACCTCATTAAGCATTCTAGGAGAAGACTCAGAACTGTTATCTTGGCAAAGGGAGGAAGCAAAGTATTGACTAAAAGCGTGCCAATAAATGTAACAAACTGTATGTATGCACATACAGTACGTACACACTGTCACATACTGCACATACTGTCTGTACCGTAATATAACCAGACAGTTCAGATATATGAATGGGGAGCTTATGATTTTAATGCACCTGTCAAAAAAGTTTTTAGGCTCACCAGTATTAAAAATGTTACAAAAAGTATAAATTTTAACTGTACATTTGTGTGTGTGTGTTTTCTAGGAGAGTGCTCCATTCCAGCAGAAGAGATCAGACTCTTCAGGACTCAACTGTGTGTTTGTGCAAACTTTAATAATTTTCAAAGATGGAGACCCCTGATCTGGACACAGATAATGTTTCCCCACACTCAAAAACCAGGTAACCTACCATGTCATTGTATTCTAGTCATTAAATATTCATATTTATACCATGGTCTGTCCGAATACTTGATTCTGATTGCCTGGAAGGTGTGCATTCAAACTGTTGAATTACGGGTGGGTGATGTGACGATTTTGTCCACAATCTACTTTTCAAGCGAATTGTAGAGATTGTGACCTCTTACGTCCTCATAATAATGTTAAAATGCAACAGAATGATTGGCTACTAGATGGCTGTGCTGATTGCCTAAATTATCATGTGTCTCAGTCATGTGACTTTCATGCGAGGCGTATTTGAAAAACAGTTCAACATGAGCTAGCTAGGTACTACAACCCCACTCATCCCGAAGAGATGTCTGAGGTGTCCCATTCTATCTAACCAAGAATATGGTGCTGTTCAAAGCTATATTTTTAAAATAAAATTAAAGATTAATGCAATATTGTGTTTTAAATTGTGCAAATAGATAAGTCCATAGGCTTGTTCTGGTCTTTTTATTCTCCATAATACATCTCAAAATTGGGAAGAAGATCGCAATTCAGATTGTGGAACATGATTGTATGTTGTGAAGATCGTGATATGATTTTTTGGGAAGATCACCCACCCCTACGTTGAATTCACAGATGGTTCCAGTCAGTTTAATCACCGTTCTAAATTAATGCACTGCCTATAAACAATTGTAACCATAGTTACATACAGTTACAGTTGCATACAGAGTGAGACAGTTATTGTAAACATGTCCTAAACAGGACATTCACACATATACCATCTCTCTCTCTCTCTCTCTCTCTCTCTCTCTCTCTCTCTCTCTCTCTCTCTCTCTCTCTATAATAACTTTATTATAATTCATACAAATTATTGTAATCTTATCAAACTACTTTATCTCTGTGTGTGATTTAGAGCAGCCAAAATTCTAGATCTAATGACCCATAATAATAGCTAACAAAAAGTAAGCGCTATTTTTTACTTTTGCTTTGTTTACGTTACCACGTGTGTGTTTTTTGTTTTGGTTTCTGTCCTTTCTCCACCCATGTATTGTGATTGGTTGTGTCCCTCATGTGTCATCATTGTCTACAGCTGTTTCTGTTTCCCCCTTTGATTAGTTTGAGTATTTAAACCTTTGTGGAACTTTGTACGGTGTGAAGTAATGTCCTGTGTTTATTTGACAGACATACAGTACCAAGCCTTTGTTTATTGTGTATGCGATCCTGGTTTTTGATCCTGTTCTGATTTTCTTGTTTTGACTTTTGCTTAGCCCAGTTTATGTTGTTTGTAGGTTCATCCCCTGACCCATGCCTGTTTTAGAATTCTGCCTTTGTCTGTTGTTTTGGATTTGCCTGCCCGCCTCTCACTAGAAGCTTTGACTGCAATTGCGTCTGTCTGCGTTTGATTACCTGACCAGCATTATATTGGTGGATCAATTATTTATTTATATGGATTTTTTTTCCACGTATGAGTTTTTGGCGATTACAGTATCCCTGTAACACCAGGGGACTACGAAACTTTTTTTGATGAAATGTCTCTTGAAATGTGTGTGCTGTGTAAACGTCAGATTCAACAATGGTCCCTGCCTAAAATAATTTATTTAGTAAGTTATAAGTTATAAGTTATATTTAATAGTAAATATGTTGGTAATATCTTTTTCTCCTTTCACTCCCATAACGGATCCATAAGAGTTTTATTTAAAGAGATAATATATGTTTACCTTATTTATATTCATATTGTAATTGTTACAGACAATATTGTTTGAAAGTTAAGGAAGTATCATTCAGGCTTATACACAGGATCAACCCAGTGAAACATTATTTTGTAAAACTTTAAAGATGATATTGATGCAAGTTGCTCCTTTTGTGACAGTTGTCCTTAAACTGTGGTTCATTTGTTTTGGCATTGCCCATTTGTTAGGCCTTTTTGATTAAATGTTTGTGAGTTTGTTGTGAAGACTGTTGATGAGTTTGTTTTGTTATGGAAACATTTGTTGTTTGGTCTCTTGGAGTATCAAAGAAACTATGTTTATATGATAAATCTTATTTCTTTAGTGGCAAAATTCCATATTCACAAATATACATTTTCCTGCAAAAATACCCTGCTTTATGTCCTTTTAAAATAGAAATATAACATTATATTGACTCAGTTCGATTTTCTATTAAAGAAAAGGCAATTAAAATTCTGAGAATTTGTATTAATATTATTATTCAGAAATGTGCTAAGCTCCGCCAGTGTACAAATGATTTTATGATATTGTTGATGTTTGTAAGTCTATGTAAAACGTGACCTTTGTTAACTGATTACAAAAAAAAAAAAAGATGGCTAAATGGGACTACGGAGGTTGTTGGGGACAATAAACGTCACACCGAACAGGAAAACTCCTCTTCTATAGACTTGGGGTGTGTGTGTGTGTGTGTATATATATATTATATATATATATATATATATATATATGGTATAAGCAGGAAAATCCAGAGCTAGGAGTGTATTACACGATTTTATGCACTCCGCTTCATGTCAGGTGGTTCTTTGCCTCCATGGCATGCATTAAAATGATGTAATGCACACCTAGCCATGGATTATCCCTTACCCAAATCATTTACTGTATAAATATGAAAGGAATAACTTAAGCAATGTTTTACTGTTAATGAAAAGCTAACAGTCACCACTCAGTATGAAATAATGTTAGATTCAGTTCATTGTAAGTAAAAATAAGTCGTCATTAAATTAAGAAGTTAGTAAAGAACTGTAAAGAGTGTATATAAATGACTAAAGGTCTGTCTATAATGTTGTGCAGTAAACTCCAGGGAGAGAGATCAGAATCACCAGCACCCAGCTGTATCTCCATGAAGAGTGATCAGTCTATGGAACCTCCTCTGGAGTTTAAAGATGGAGACTCCTCACTTCTACACAGGTAACATCTCCTCACTGTTAATGTAACTGCTAAAGTCACAGTTAAAGGGAAATTCCAATAAAAAAAAGAAAATAATGCAAAGGTAAATAATCATGTAACGCTGCTAGCTAACATTATGGTAGCTACGTGTGTTGTTATTAACTTCAGTTATTTGTCTCAGTGTAATTGTGAAAGATCTACAGTTGCTCTCTGCCTCCTGTTGCTCTTCTTGGTGGAGTTCTTCTTCTGTATGTTCTGGCTCGAACATGTATGGTTGGATGCCACTGTGTAATAATAAACTTTATTTTATTTTTTATAAAGCACCTTTAAAAGCAGCTTCTCAAAGCGCTGTACACAAAATAAGTAGTACACAGAAAAATAAAACATAAAAGTTCATAAGAACAACAAAAATTTATAATGATAATAATTAAATAATGATAATTATTTTAAAAAGGCATCAGCAGTCGAATGCAATTTTTAAAAGTGTGTCTTAAGTTGCCAAAAGTGCCAAAAATGCCAAAAGTCTGATTTCCCCTATGTTCAGGAGGAAGAGAGTTCCAGAGTGAAGGAGCGTAGACAGAAAAAGCCCTGTCACCCATAGATTTTAGCCGGGAGAGAGAAATAGTTGGTATATATTGTAACCGTAGTTTTGACAGGTATAGGTCAGAGGTCAAAAAGATACACATTCAAACTCTCTATATCTAGATCAAAGGTCATGATCAAAAAAATAAAAATATTAATAGTTATGTTAATTCTGGATCACATCCATTCGTTACCATACATGGTGCGGCCATGTGTTTTCCGCCCCACACACGTTGCACACATGGTCCTTCTAACACTCTGTGGTAGGTCATAAAAATATATATAGTTATGTTAAATCTGGTTCACATCCATTCGTGACAGAAACGTTACCATACATGGTACGGCCATGTGTATCCCACATCCAAACAAAAATATGACACAAACACACACGTGCATGTACAGACAAACGCATGCATACGAACCTGCTTATAAAAGTCGAGCATCCCTCTAGGTTTTATAATACTCTGTACTTAGAACAACGTGTGCGATCTTACAACATGGCTGATGTTTGTCCTAACGCGCCGAAAAAACCTCACCCTTTTTTGGGAAGAATAGAAAAAATGTTAGAACATGAAAAGATTCAATATTGGGTAATGTCAAACGGATGTACAGCCGGGTTTTTTTTCGATGCAGAAAAAGGAACCGTTTTGCTTTTCAAGTTCTCGGTCCCGGGACACATCCACTGGATCCGTGCTACAGAGAACGTAACTTTTAACAAAGGTGACTGGAAAAAGTTCAGAAAATGGTGCAAGGATTTTGACTACATTGTTAGAATGGATTTCTTTTCCCCGGATGCGTACAGACGTAAATGGAACAGTACGTCTCTTCAATGCAATTACTGTATCAGAGCAACAAATTTCTCCAAGAACCAAGTTTCACTGCACTGTGCTTCTGTATTAACCGGTGACAACGCCCCTGATAACAAAGAGAATTGTGAAGTGAGGTATGACCGAACCAGCTGGCACGATGTGCAATGCTACTTCCGGCAAATCGATGAATTATTCAAAAAAAACTGGAAGAGACAAAGAAATGATGCAAATAAAAGTAAGGCTAGAAGAAGTCTAATTCTGAGATCGTCAATATACTATTCTTGATCAGAAACTCCACCTCCCGCCAAGACTCCACCCCACACGCTATATCAATGAGTCTGATTACATATCGAGTCAAAGTATTCTGAACGTCAACCAGCAGTATGTCTTGTGAATTCAACCCCGTTTTCTACAACTCTGATGCAACCCTGTAGGATGATGATGATGATGATGTGACCAGTTTGGGTTTTGAAGACGGTGAAAACCTAGGAAAAAGAAATCTGACCTATCTGACAACGAATGATGAAGACGACGGGTGTATAACCAACACTTAACCATCATACGTGCTGTTACGGGGGAACTGCTGGACAGAGTTATCCAACAAGATCTGAAGGACAACTGTCACGGCTGCACGATCGATCACCCGAGTCAACTCCAACACACGTGTTTGTTCGATCCTGAAGAGTACTGTCTGCACCTAAACACCTACAGATTGCTGAAAAAACTGTTTAAACCGTGGTTCAAATACACATTGGCAAGAGGTCTGAAACTGTGTGGAATCAAACACACTCCTTCCCTGGAAAAAATTCAAGGCATCGCTGAAGCCACCAAGTGTGAATGGCGAGACGAGCCTCACATCAAAACCGTGCTGAACGAGGTCAAGGAGAAAACCAAAGACGTTTTCAACGAGCAAGTGTGCGAAGACATCGTAGATTACTGGACCTTTCACTCATCTCTGGAACCTGCTGAACCGTCGCATACATGGGAAACTTCAAAACAAGCCACGTCTATTCTGACTGCGAGAAAAGGCTGAAGCCGATTAAAACAAAAATGCTGAAGACATTCGTAAATAGCGTGTGTCTTTAACACATAGGTGTGTAACAAGTTTTTGTATGTATTGCTGAAACATTTGATTGTAAACTAATGTATCTAAGCCTGTGTGTGTTTAGAATGGAAAATGTTACTTTGATTGAATATGTAATACCTTACTCGCGTGTTCTGAGATAAATGCTTAATCTACACTGGTGTTTGATCATTCTTGCCTTGACACTCGAAATGACTGAACGATTGATGAAGAATATATATTATACACTGTCAGAACCTGGTTCGTACGGTGGTGTTGAGAGTTTGCAAAGAGCTATTGTTGAGAAAATAGGTAAAAGAGCTAATGATACTGAAATAAAAAACTGGTTAGCAGAGCAGGATGCATACAGTCTACATAGACCAGTATCTACAAAGTTTAAAAGAAACAAGGTTTTTGTGAACATCGATGAACAATGGCAAGCTGATTTAGTCGATATGAGCAACTTGTCAGAGAGTAACGACAATGCGAAATTTATGATCACGTGTATAGATATTTTATCCAAATATGCCTGGGTACGTGTGTTACGAAACAAGACCGGAATCGAAGTAACTAAAGCTTTTGATTCCATTCCAAATGAAGGTAGGGTCCCCAGAAAACTACAAACTGATCAAGGGAAGGAGTTTTTTAACAAAAATTTTCAAACATTAATGAAAAAACATGACATTATTCACTTTGCTACGGGTACGGGGCAAAAAGCATCGGTGTGTGAAAGGTTCAACAGAACGCTAAAGACCAGGATGTGGAGATATTTTACCGCTTTTAACACGAGAAAATACATCGACATAGTTCAGGATTTGATTCAAGCGTACAATCACAATTACCATTCCAGCATCAAAATGAAACCCGCTGAGGTCAACGAAGCCAATTCCTTCAGAGTATTTGAAATCCTCTACGGACTGTTCTCACCTAAATTAACGAAACTAAATTTCAAGTTTAAAGTCGGTGATATCGTTAGAATTTCTCATTTAAAAAGACAGTTTGAAAAAGGATACGAGCAAAACTTTACGGATGAATATTTTACAATCTCTGAACGGATACCGAGAGAACCCCCAGTGTATAAATTACAAGACTATGATGGTGAAAAAATTGAGGGAACATTTTATGAACCCGAGTTACAAAAGATAATTATCGGTAAGGTCAAGACGTTTAAAATTGAGAAAATCTAGTCTGAAAAGACCCGAAAGCAGAAAAAAGTCTGCCTGGTGAAATGGGTGGGTTGGCCCGATAAATTTAATTCGTGTGTTCCGTTCGAAGACGTAGTTAACATAACAAAAGCATCACCGTGAACAAAACTGAAAACTATATTCATTAAACCATGGAAGAGTGTGGATTCTTTGTGACCCTTCCAAGCAACTCGTCTTTGGATATTTACCCTAATAATAAGATCGCGCACTACACTACTAAATTCGCCAAACCAATCAGTTTGAACGGAATATGGGAAGTCTCACTCGCAGAGGTTCAATATATCCAGAGTTGGTACTCGTTAACGGAGGAAGACAGTTTCTGTCATATTATTCGGAGGGATGGAAAGAGAATACAAAACAGTAACTTTAATATCACTCCAGGATATTATAAAAATATCGATGAAGTGGTTAGTGAAATCAACAACAACATAAAGAAATTGGAGCTCGGAATAGAGCTATTCTATAACCCTATGAAAAATAAAATATGCATCGTATCCCAAAAACATTTCGCGTTCAAAGCTAATGGAAAATTAGCATATATGCTCAGTATGAACCTCGGTGTTCCGATAACGGTCCGAGAACCAGACGCGCCTAACCCCGCTGATATTCACGCAGGCTTTTATACGATGTATGTATATACAGACGTTATCGAGTATCAACGAGTTGGTGACAGTTTTGCCCCGTTACTGAGATGCGTACATATAACGGGTGAAAACAACAAAGTCGTCACAATTACTTATGATAAGTTGCATTACGTACCTCTCACCAAGAACCACATTACCGATATAGTAATCGAAGTCAAAACAGATCAGAACAAGCCTATACCTTTTAGTTACAGGAAATTTATTGCTAAACTACACTTTAGACCCGCTAAACATTCGTTCCATATGTAAAATGATGGATAGGGGCTACTTTCATCCGCAGACCTACGTGGATTATTATGTCCGCCAGGCTGGAAATGGTCTTCCTGGGTTTCAAGGCGCCCCCACCATGTATGGGTCGGGGCTAGGAGGACTGTTCAAGGGTCTTTTTAGAATGGCGGTTCCGTTCCTCAAAAGGGGTTTTGCTATTGCAAAGCCTCATTTAAAAACAGCTGCTAAAGAGTTCGTAAGTGACGTATTCAGCAATATTATGAGCAAGACACAAGCTCAGAATCAAGACGGATCGGGGCTTGTGTTGATTGCGTGTAAAAAATCTAAAAGGCTCCCAGGGCGTCGACATGTGGTTCCTAATAAAAGACGTAAGGTTACTTAAATCAAGAACAGTGTGAAAAAGACCGAGCAGAGAGGCAACAGGCACCCTTCCATCTCTCACAAGAGAAATCGGCTGAACATTTTCTAACATCATGGCGTTCTTACACAGTCTATCCTCAGAGCGTACCAAGACAGAATTGGATATTTTCATATTACCTTATACTCAAACGAGTATCGAGAAGTACACTTATGTCGAAATACCTCCACTTTCCTCTCTTACGGACAACGGGCCCCTGGAGTTCTACGTGGCTGGAAACGGGGAGTATTACCTCGACTTGAACAACACTTTTTACATCTGTCCTGTAAAACCGTGAACCCCGACGGTTCCAATATAGCTAACGATGTAAAGGTTGGGGTCGTTAACTACCCCGTAGCCTCACTTTTTTCACAAGTGGATGTCATGCTTGGGGATCGTCTTATTTCTCAATCTAGCAGTACATACCCATACCGTGCTACCTTTAAAAGTCTTATCAACTGTGGAAAAGATACACTGGAAACACAATTTTGCACCAGGCTATTCTACAAAGACACAGCGGGGCATATGGACGCCACAGACCCGGACGGACAAACCGAAGGCCTCAAAAAAAGGGCCAGTTTCAGTGCTGAAAGCAACACCTTCGACTTGATTGGACACATTAACTCGGATATATTTTTTCAGGATAAACTTTTACTGAACGAGATTGACTTGAGGATTAAAATGGTTCGCAGCAAAGCTGAATTCTGCTTGATGAAGGAAGGAAATGCAAATTTCAATCTGAAAATACTCAATGCTTCTCTTTTTGTGAAGAAAGTAACCGTCTCACCGTCTGTAAAAATCGGTCACGGACAAGCACTTCTCAGCGCCACAGCCAAGTATCCAATCGAAAGAGTCTGTTTGAAGACCTTCAGTCTAGCTGCAGGGAGCTGCATTTGTTCACAAGAGAACCTTTTCCTCGGCCCCTTACCTAAAACCATTATCTTTGGGATGGTAGACAACGATGCCTTCAGCAGGTTGTACAATAAAAACCCTTTTAATTTTAAACATTACGATGCAGAGTTTATCGCGCTGTACGTAGATGGTACGCAATATCCTGCAAAGCCGTTTCAGCCTGTTTTTCAGTCCGGTAACGTGGTCCGTGAATTCCATTCTTTAATTTTAGCATTAGGAAAGCAGATGAAAGATCAGGCACTGTCGATAAACAGAGAAGAGTACCTGAACGGATATACTTTATTCACTTTCAACCTGAATCCCGATGACGATTGTGGGCAACATTTGTCATTAATAAAATCGGGCAATATGTGATTGGAACTCAGATTTCGTCAACCACTTACGATCACAGTGAATTTAATCGTGTACGCCAGTTTTGACAGCATTCTAGAAATAAACAATCGAAGAAACGTGCTCATCGATGACCAGTAACGCATGGATAAAAGAGAACTAACGGAGGTTATGAGAAGTTGGCCTGAAATAGATAAAATATTTCATGGCGTGATGGCCTGTGACGAGCTACCTACAAGTACTCTGAGAAAGTTTCCAGCTTTATTCATCGTAAACACACATCCGAGACACATGCCGGGTGAGCACTGGCTAGCGTTATGCCTTAATGACGAAAACACAGGAGAATTTTTTGACTCGTACGGAAACCCTCCAGACTACGGACTCTTTCCTCGATCAATTCATTATTTTTTGACAAAGAACTGTTGCAAAATAAAATATAACCCTGTACAAGTTCAAAACTTTACGTCGGTTTGCTGCGGGCAACACTGTGTTTTTTTTCTGTGTCACAAAGCTAAAGGTTATTCATTTAACCATATTATGTCTATGTATAGCAAAGATTTAATTAGAAATGATAACACTGTTGTGTCATTCGTTAAAAAAATGTACCCTAGAGTAAATAAAAAGCATTCAATTACATGTGTACAATGTGTTAACTCTCTAGATATGTTTCATTCGCATATGTAGTGGAATGTTAAATGACGATGCTTCACAAGAAAAATGTTAAACAAAAGTTATTTTATTGAAATAAAGGGTTAACATATCATAACATTCTTTGTCCCTCGTCATTTTCAAAAACCAAACCAGTCAGAACGGTTAAAAACGGGGGATTTGAAAACTGGCTCAGAATCGTAGTCTTTGCTTTTAGGTGGGGAAACAAGATGAGAGATATCTTTAGATCTTTTTATGTCAGATATTTTGCATCGAACACCGCCATTAGGTATTGCTGAAAAGGGTATATTTAGGTTGGCTACTGTCTGTAAGAACTCTTTCCAACCTAAAGGCCTCCGTTCGTCGGATTCGTCGTGAGATTTTTAAGCAAATCCACCATGTGAGATCCTTTGATAGTGTTTCCTTTAAAAATAAATTCACCGCTATCGTTCCACGCAGCCCTGGCTTTTAAAAGTTTTTCCATAACGTACGAAGCGTTTCTTTTGTTTCTAGCAGAAATGTTAGCGAGGACCTCTTGCACGATCTCGTCTTTGGGAGGTTCGGTCACCGCTGCTTCCGTTTTGCTTTCCGATATTTTAGGTAGAGACAGGGTCAATTGAGCGGTTTCCTGCTCTCCTACTTTAACCAAGTTTAAAAAAATTTGCAGCACAGACGCGTAGAGTTTCGCCTTATCGTATTCGTTCAGATCAGTCCTTGATAAAATACCACGTATTGCATCGTCCAAGTTGTTTTCAACAGTCTTTCTTATGGTTTCCTTCTCTGCGGCGATGTTTCTAAGTTTATCGATCTGATGTTGAGGGACTAAATACATTTTCTCAGCAGTCTCCATGTTAATTGTTGCGGGACGCGATTAAGCTGCTTATAAAAGGAATGGCTACACTGAGCAAAGGCAGAAGAAATCCTCCGGATTGATTAATAACTTTCCTTTTTCTTTCAATGGATGCTCTTTTATCAGCAAATAGTTTGATCCATTTTTTTTGTTTTTTTAAAACCCGGTACTGTTTTGTTGTCAGCGGTATGTTTCCCCTGAGCACGTTTAAAGCTAGTTCACATATGCTCAGTATGAGATCTGTGGGCGCATCGCGTAATATATCCTTTCTCCTTCGGGATGGAGACCTGTGTAATGAATTCAGTAGCGGGAGGGTTTTTTTCAATCGATCGGATATTTGTTGCCGATACTTTAAAGTTTTTTCTTCTTCTTCGAAACATACACAACCGGCTTCTCCCCCGGAAACACCCCTGAACGGAGACGAAGTTCTTCTGGCGTTTGTGCTTTCAGGTCAACAAATAAATACCCATAAGGTCTAGAGACGGCGTCGAGAAAGCATTCTAAAAAATACTTGCTGTTACCCGGATACATTTGACGAGCCGGTATGCTGATCTGTAATTTATCTCTAGGGTTTTTAAAAAGAACCATGTAGTTGGTGTTCAAGTTGATTGTTCTACTGGTCTTTCCTTGAAAAAACAAGTTTTGAATGAGGTAGATGACGCTCAGATTTCTGTGGTGTGTGTATTTTGTAAAAAATACCTTTTCTACTTCGTCATTTTTACTGGTGGATTCTATCAAGTCATCGATTACCAACAAGTTTTTTTTATTTGGAGGAAATAGTTCGTCATCACACAAAGAATCAGGGATTCCTTGAAGAAAATTTATTTTTATTCTGGTCAATAATTCATCGTACAGAGGTTGCCAACACGTATAACACCAGACAATGTTTTCTGGAACACCCGACATTGCCTCTTTACAGTTTTCCAACAACATTTTGATAAAAAAAGATTTTCCACTATTACTCGGTCCACATATGATACATGAGAAGGGAAGTTGCATCCTAGCATCAAAAGCAGTCACGTTCATATTTTCCTTTACAAATCACATCAACAGAAACTATATACACATATATACGAATAGTCTTAATAGCCGTAAGGGAGAGTTGTAAAATCAGATAATAAAACACGCTTATCGTACACAACCCTGAACCTTTTCAACTGTGATTTGTTTCTCAAATGAAATCCCTTTTTATCTCTCACGATTTGGTTATGCGTGGTTACGAGATGACCTGTATGATCCGGATTTTTCACTCGCTCGTCCACCAGTTCTGTTAGTGATTTCAAATTGACAATTTCAGAATTGATACAATTTAAAGTAATGCCTTTAGCTTTCATGGTTGTTTTTCCTTTCATGGTTTTGTAACCATTGGTTTTAGGACCTGCGCTTACAAATTCCACGATTTGGTCGCCATCATCTAGTTCGCTGGTAAGACCACCCAAGTAATCGCTTAAGGGCGGCATCCAGTCACCTTCCTTACTTTTAAAAATGACGCCGTCGGTGTCTGTGTACAAACAACGCTGATCCAGTCAATCCATCAAATTGTACAGCTCAAGTCTAGCGTACGCTGTAGTGAAAATGCCGATGAATACATTAGCTTTTAGCCGTTTAATCAATCTCTCGTATGCGTAACGCCACCGTACCATCGCCACCTCCTCATTCAAAAAAGAGAACTGACTCACATTATAAATATTGGAGAACATGAACTGTAAAAACTCGGCAGGATCGCGAATTAAGGTCGTGTTTGATCTGTCTGGTCTTTGACACATCTTACCCCACAACGAATTTAGTGCGAGTTTAGCCACGGATCTTTTGGCAGGATTAACAGTGATAAATTTCGGATCCAACGTAATCCCTTCGTTCTCCTTATATTTGCGAATGTACTCACGTTTAGATGATTCATCAACGACCCAGGCCGGATAACCTGAACTTTCCTGTTTGGTCTTGAGGAACATTTTAATATATCTCGTAAAAAGCTAACCAGACCTTTTAGGAAAGTGCCACACGTCAAACACTTTTAGAATTTTGTAACCTTTTTCGACGGCTTTCTCAATTTCGATAGATGCCCATGTTCCGGTAAGAGCTCTCTCCTGAGCCGTATGATCGCAATGTTTTAACTGATGTTCGGCACATGTTCTACATAGAGGAAAGAGGAGTTTGCTTTTTACACGAAATGGTAGAACAAGTGCCCACAGACCCCTAGGTGGTAATACCTTTGCTCTAATGATACCAAAGTAATATTTCAGAGGTTGAAAGTCACGATAAATGATGATAGGGTGATCGATCGGGTATGTCTTTGTCTTATTTACGAATGGGTAAAGTGAGGTAAAGTCAAAATAATCTCACCGGGTTGAGCTACATAATGCAAGTTTAACGCGTTTGTTTGACCGCCGTAAAGAGCATCTCGAGAGTTTAAATGCTCAGGAAAGTCAAAGTCTTTTAGAAAATTTTGCACGAGATTGTCGTTTTTCTTCATTTCATTCCACTCGTGTTCCCACATCAGAGTGACTTGCAAATTGAGAGTGTCTTGCAAATTCTTAATTCTCTCCATCGATTTTTGACGGATATCTCCGAAGGTTGCGTTTGATTTGGTAAGAGGATGCGGGGTCATTGAGGAAAAACACTTTTCACAACCGTGATAAAAACACCCAAGAAACTCAAAAACCTTACGGTTTTCCCCTTCCTCACAGTAACCATCTACGTAATAGGTACCGAACCTGACTTCACCTTCGTTCAACACGTGGCGAATGGGTAGGTTTTGCGTTTTTGAAACATAATCGTGCCATTGTATGGAAGGTGTTGAGAAAGATTTCTGAGTGGTGATGTAATTATCAAGCGGCGGAATAGCTAAAGTGTCTTTACGCAGGAAGTTGGTTCTAAAGATTTTCATACACACAGAAGTGATCGTTATGCATTTAAAAGGATCGACCTTTGTACTTTCCAGAATTTCTTGTCTGAAAGCTATACACCCCTTTCTCAAAATTTCTACATCATTCACACAGTATTCCGCCATCTCTTTCTTGAAATCAAAGACTTTGTCAGAAACCGTTCTGTACCACTTAAAGAATTCTTCTCTATCCTTAGGCATCATGCCATCTACACCGTAAAACTTAGGGTCAGGATACGGCCCTACGTAATCCTGATGTTCTATGGTGTTCCAGAAATGGGGAAAATAGCCTTTCTTGCTTTCCGAAAAACCCATGGCTTTTGGGATACTACTCAATTTCATGGGTAAGAACGATAGACTATCAATGTAGGACTGACGAAACGCGGTATCGATGAAACACAAAATTTTACCGCCTTGTGCTATGATTTCGGGTGTGATTCCTTCTTTCACTAAATGGTTTAACAAAAGGTATGAATCGAACCCTCTAGCGTTATGGGTGATAAACTTGTATCCGTGGTATGCATTACACCGAAACTTTTTAAAGAAGGCACTGACGCAATCATCCCCTTCAGCCACCCACTCCTCTCCCTTAAAATCAATACAGCATATGAAATTAGCTACATGTGTTCCTGTTTCCTGCCTAGTCTCGAAATTGTAAAACACATAATCCGTATTTTCGCTTTCTGTCCTGGCCCTCTGTATAAAACATCTATGCTCGATATCCTCATCGAGTTTTTGGCCAAGAGTATGCATTTCGAATGGGCACATACGTGATTCTCACGATTAGAATGTTTATCCCTTATCACACGTTTACATTTACCGCAGTAGAATACCATTTCACACATAGAATATTCGCCTTTGTGCGATTGAATCTTTGCTTTATGCATCTCGAAACAGTATTGGGAGCCACACAGTCTCTGACACTCTGGACATTTAGTAACATTCTTAGAGTGTTTGTAACAATCGGGGTCGTGACAAACGTTGCAGCTATAAGAGCATTTATGATTCCATAAAACGTCAAACCTCGAATGGCAGAAATGACAAACATGACTCGTTCCTAAAAGTCCGGTGATACTTTTAACCCTATAATAGTGGTTGTCATGTAAAAACAAGTAAATGGTTTTTTCGTGGGGAGTCTTGCTAGTTTGAAAGAAAGAGTATCCGGCTTTGCTAGCAGAACAGTATACGATTAAGATTTTACAATTCAAATGTCTCTCAAATCTCGGTATGTCAGCGAAGCTGACAGCGGTGTTTACCGATAATCCCACATCGTGTTGTAATTTTCTAGCGATTTGTTTGGTTTCAAAATAATTTTTTTCACGATTCAAAAGTTGGCTAACACACAAGGCGAAGCACATGTTGTCTCTGTTGTGAAAAATGTATGGATGCTGCATTTTCTTCTGCAGGGTTTCTGTTTTGAATATATGGCCTATTTTCCTTCTAATTCCATCGCCCCGAGGTGGTCGAACGATTTGGACAACTATTTCAAGGGTATTATTGGTAAAAATTTCACGTTTACTCTGAATTGCATTTTCGATCATGGTCAGAAAAGAACCTAAATCAATGACACCATTGTCTAATTGAACACGTGATGAAACATTGGTCGTATCACCTCTAATTTCAACGGTGACTACATCTTTGGCAGAAATTAAATTGTTAGCGATTTCAATCACACTGTTTAAAATCTCTAAAACATAATTATAAAAATCTGCAAAGCTGTCAACGTTCGCGATAGAAGAAAAATTCACTCTTCTCCTAATCTCAGTGTTGTTGAATCTTTCCCGATTAATTATTCTAATATTAGGTTCTAATCCATCACCTTCTTGCTCTACTTGGATATCGGGCGAGTTTTCCAATTGAGAATCTTGGGTATCGGGCGAATGTGTGTTTTCCATTTGAGAATCTTGGGTATTAGGTGAGTGTATGTTTTCCATTGGGCGGTTGCGTTCATTATCGTTTTCCGAATTTTGTGCAATATTGGCAGGGTGTTCGATTAAGTTAACAAGACTGTCATGAGGACTGATCCTCATAAGACTTTGATTAAGATCGTATATCATATCATGAGAAGATAACGGTCTAGGTTCCTGAGCGTTTTCTGGAGTCGAGACGATATTCTGAACGGGAGATAATGACATATTTTCATTGATTTGATTCACCACATCTATTAAACATGGGTTTATCTGCATAGATTCTCTTTGTTTGATTAGGTTATTTTGTAGCTCTAACAGACATTGATTTAATTCGAAAAATATGTCGTGCGACGTCACCGGCGTACTTGATACAGTTTGACTGGAATTTCGTCTGGGGTTTTCATTTTGAGTATTGCTCTGTTCTGACGATCTTAAATTTTCATTCAACTGATTGACTGCATCGATTAGATCAGGGTTTAATTGTACTGAATGACCGTGTTCATTTAGGTTATTATGTAACTCTAACAGACATTGATTTAATTCAGAAAATATATCATTTGGCGTCACCGTTGTGTTTGATATGACGTGATTTGGACTCTGATTAGGTCTCTCACTAACGACTCGGTGTGACGGAATTAAACTTTCGTTCAGCCGGTTGATCGCTTCAGTTAAACATGGGTTCAGGGGTGTGTACGAATCATGATATAACGGACCATTTGAAAAACTTTGGTTTCCGTCATAGAAGAAATCATGCGATAATGGAGAATTTTCGGTTCTCTTTTTTTTTTTTAGTCTCTATATCCGAACTGCATTTCAGTCGTTTCTGCGCCATATCTATCATACAATTTCCTAATCAACTTTATGCTCACTGAGAGACATCTATTCACATTTTCAAGCGTGCTGTATAGTAAAGGGATAAAATCTGTACCTTGACCAGATTCAAGTGTATAATCAATCTGTCCAAAGTTTTCCAATAAATCAGTCTTTGCTTCGAAGAATTCACGCCACACTGCGCAGATCTGTTGTAGTTCGATGTGTTGTTGAATGTCGGTTTCCGAGATGATTTCCTCTTGGTCTTCGATTGCATCACTCGTATCTATAAGTCACAGAACATGTGAAAGAGATTTTATTTATTTATTTTTTGTGCTGTGTAAATAGAAGGTAAATATACTACAACTCACCTGAAATATCTCCGTCTTAATCACTGTTAGTCACGTTTCCCTCAAATTCTGAATTGATACAAACAATGCTATATTCACGTATGAAAGACTTTTACAGCATGAAACATTCACAATTTTATGTTATGACTTACGAGTGGAGCTCAGATTCAAAAGGTCATGAGTGGTTGTTTCGGGAATCTCATCATCAGAAATAATCACCAAGCTGTCTATAAAAGAGTAAAACATACTTTTAATAACTTAACATTCCCATTTTAGATCACTACATAGATCTAAGAGACAAATTTTAATTACCTATACACTAGAAACAGATGAGCTTAACTCGGTCTTGCACTGTAATATAAATGTAATGAATATTTACATTTTAGATAAAGTATCGTACCAGATTACATAATGACCAGATAAGGATGATGATTTTTGTACTCAGAAAGATTAGTTCTAAGTTTATATCAATATCATTGCCGACTGGATAATTACATAAACATTGTATTTCAATTTATATTTAACTATTAATTGATTAAAATACAAATCCATGGTGTCTGGAAGTAGTGAAGAACAGACTCTGGAAATTCGGTCGAACCTTTTCCGATGTTAAAACTTTCGAAGTGCTCGACTTTATAAACAGGTTCGTATGCATTCGAGTGTGTGTGTGTGGGGTGTGTTTGTGCTCGGGAATGCATCAGAACGGGGGTTTTACGTTGTTGACCTTTGGACCTAGGCCTGACTCAGAGTGCTTCATATTCTACGTGAAAGGAAGATTGAAAGAAAGATCGTGTGTCCCGGGACTGAGAACTTGAAAAGCAAAACGGTTCCTTTTTCTGCGTCGAAAAAAAAACCCGGCTGTACATCCGTTTGACATTACCCAATATTGAATCTTTTCATGTTCTAACATTTTTTCTATTCTTCCCAAAAAAGGGTGAGCTTTTTTCGGCACGTTAGGACAAACATCAGCCATGTTGTAAGATCACACACGTTGTTCTAAGTACAGAGTATTATAAAACCTAGAGGGATGCTCGACTTTTATAAGCAGGTTCGTATGCATGCGTTTGTCTGTACGAGCACGCGTGTGTTTGTGCGTGTGTGTGTGTGTCATATTTTTGTTTGGATGTGGGATACACATGACCATACCATGTATGGTAACGTTTCTGTCACGAATGGATGTGAACCAGATTTAACATAACTCTATATATTTTTATGACCTACCTCAGAGAGTTTCATATTCTATGTGAAAAGAAAGAACATGTGTGTGCAACTTGTGTGGGTGGAAAACATATGGCCGTACCAGGTATGGTCACGAATGGATGTGAACCAGATTTAACATAACTATATATATTTTTATGACCTACCACAGAGTGTTAGGAGGACCATGTGTGCAACGTGTGTGGGGCGGAAAAACACATGGCCGCACCAGGTATGGTCACGAATGGATGTGAACCAGATTTAACATAACTATATATATTTTTATGACCTACCACAGAGTGTTAGAAAGAACATGAGTGTGCAACTTGTGTGGTGTGGAAAAATATGGCCGTACCATGTATGGTAACGAATGGATGTGATCCAGATTTAACATAACTATTAATATTTTTATGATCATGACCTTTGATCTAGATATAGAGAGTTAGAATGTGTATCTTTTTGACCTTTGACCTATACCTGTCAAAACTAAGGTTACAATATATACAAAGTATCTCTCTCTGATGAGTTTGTTTTGTTATGGAAACATTTGTTGTTTGGTCTCTTGGAGTATCAAAGAAACAATGTTTATATAATAAGCTTATTTCTTTAGTGGTAAAATTCCATATTCACAAATTTACATTTTCCTCCAAAAAAAAAACTATGCTTTATGTCCTTTTAAAACAGAAATATAACGTTATATTGACTCAGTACGATTTTCTATGAAACAAAAGGCAATTCAAATTCTGAGAATTTGTATTAATATTATTATATAGAAATGTGCTAAGCTCCCCCAGTGTACAAATGATTTTATTATATTGTTGATGTTTGTAAGTCTATGTAAAACGTGACCTTTGTTAACTGATTTAAAAAAAAAAAAAAAAAAAAAAAAAGTGGCTAAATGGGACTATAGAGGTTTTTTTGGGGTCATTAAACATCACACCGAACAAGAAAACTCACCTCAAGGCTGTAGTAGATGTGTGTGTGTGTGTGTGTGTGTGTGTGTGTGTGTGTGTGTGTGCGTGTGTGTGTGAGAGATATAGTATAAGCAGAAAAATCCAGAGATAGGAGTGTATTACACGATTTTAACGTACTCCACTTTGTGTCAGGTGGTTCTTTGCCTCCACAGTATGCATTAAAATGATGTAATGCACACCTAGCCTAGCATTATCCCTTATCTAATTTATTTACTGAGTACATATGAAAGGAATAACTTAAGCAAAGTTTTACTGTTAATGAAAACAGTCACCACTTAGTATGAAATAATGTTAGATTCAGTTCATTGTATGTAAAATTAAGTTGTCATTAAATTAAGAAGTTAGTTAAAAACTGTAAAGAGTGTATATAAATGACTAAAGCACTGTCTATAATGTTGTGCAGTAAATTCCAAGTAAAGAGATCAGAATCACCAGCACCCAGCTGTATCTCCATGAAGAGTGATGGGTCTATGGCCAAGCTTCTGGAGTTTAAAGATGGAGACTCGTCACTTCTACACAGGTAACATCTCCTCACTGTTAATGTCATTGCTAAAGTCACAGTTAAAGGGAAATTCAAATAAAAAAATAAAATAATACAAAGGTAAATAATGATGTAACGCTGCTAGCTAACATTATGGTAGCTACGTGTGTTGTTATTAACTTCAGTTATTTGTCTCAGTGTAATTGTGTAGAAAGATCTACAGTTGCTGTCTGCCTCCTGTTGCTCTTCTTGGTGGAGTTCTTCTTCTGTATGTTCTGGCTCGAACATGTATGGTTGGATGCCACTGTGTAACAGTAATAATAAACTTTATTTTATTTTTGTATAAAGCGCATTTAAAAGCAGCTTCTCAAAGCGCTGTACACAAAATAAGCAGTACACAGAAAAATATAACATAAAGGTTAATAAGAACTCCAGAACAGGAGTAATATGATCACATTTCCTGGTTCCCGTCAGGATCCTGGAGGCAGAGTTTTGTACATATTGCAATTTGTTAATTATGGATTTACAAACGCCGGCTAAAACGGCGTTAAAGTTTAGCATTGGTCACAGTCTAGCTATATTTCTGAGGTGAAAAAAGGATCCTTTAACACTGCTCTGAACAAAAGAATCCAATGTAAGGCTGGTATCAAAAATTACTCCAAGGTCCCTCATATTGCTTTGGGTTTCTAGAACAGAGCCATCAACCAACAGAGACAGTGGACCAGCCAGACCTGTAGCCACCCATAGAAATAAACTAGGAACGGTCAGTAAAATAGGATTTAAACACGTTTAAAACTGTCCCAGACACACCAAAAATACTTTCAAGGCAGGTAAGTAAAAGACCATGAGCCACAGTATCGAAAGCAGCTCTAAGATCAAGAAGAATAAGAATGGAAGTACTCCAGAATCAGAGGCCATCAACAAGTTATTGGTAACTTTGACCAATGCCATTTCAGTATTGTGAAGTTTACGAAAACCTGACTGAAGGGGTTCAAAGAGGTTATTAATTGTAAGATGATTACATAGTTGAGAGGCAACAACACACTCAAGTATTTTTGCCAAAAACTCAAGATTTGAAATTGGACAAAAATTGTTCAAATCATCCACAGAAACATATTCTTTCTTTGGTACTGGTGTAAGAGCAGCAGTCTTTAGTACTGCTGGAGTGACCCCGGTGATATTGAAGCAAGTGGTTGATTTCATGCTGGATTCCTCCCTTGTGAGAGCCTCGGATTCGAGCAGGGAGAAATGAGTGAAAGAAACACCAGAGAACCCAGATGGACGAAGGAGTGAAGGGGCAGAGTCAGGTGTATCTGGAATTTCTTTGCGAACATTATCAATCTTAGAATTAAAAAACTGAAGAAAAGAATCACATAGCAGCTGAGAAACAGACAAAGTGGTAACAGCATTAACTTGAAGCAATCTGTTTATGGTTGGAACAAGTGTCTGGGATTATTTTGATTGTTTACAGTAACCTGAGAGAAATAAGAGAATCTTTCAGTCTCCATTAGTGCTCGATAATCACCCAGAAGATCCTTCCACGCTTTATATTAGACATTCAGTCCAGTAAGGCGCCATTTGTGCTCCATTTTCTGACAAGCAGCCTTTCTAGAGCGCAGACTGTCTTTATACCAGGGAGCAGAGCGGGCCAATGTGACCGTATGTTTCCTTAGAGGAGCAAAAGAGTCAAGATTAGCAGCAAGAGCAGAATTTAACTACAGAACTTTCTCCTCCAGCGATGAGGGATGCAGATCGCTTAAGGTGGAAACAACAGAATTGGAGAAAACTGTCTGATCAATAGATTTCCACTTCCGGAAGTTTACTGTTGGGATGGTAGGCTCACTTGGATGATACAGTTCCAGGTTAAAGAAGACAGCTGAATGAACAGACAGTCCAATGTCAACAGATGAAAACTGCAATACAAACGATCCGTTTGCAATCACGAGATCCAGCGTATGGCCCTTGTTATGAGTCGGGTCAGTTACAAACTGTGTGAAGTTAAAACAATCAGTTAGTAACAGAAATTCCTTAGCCGCCACAGAGTCACTCCGGCCCACATGAATGTTAAAGTCTCCCACAATTAGAATTCTGTCAAACTTCATTCTCAACATTGACAAGAAGTCAGCAAACTCTGACATAAAAGCTGCATGTGTCTTAGCCTTAGGTGGTTTATAGACTGTAGCGATGATGGTAGATATAGGAGCGGAAATATTCAAGACCAGGCATTCAAATGATGAAAACTTGGGAACGGACACAGAGCTTATGTTGAACTTCATATGTAAACCACAATAATGCCTCTGCCAGATAACCTCGAGAGATCTAATACTCCAAATCCCGCTGGAGAGATCTGGATAAACAGGAGCCCATCATTTTCTTTATGCCAGGTTTCAGTTTAAAACAACAAGTTCATCTGTAAGAAAATCAGATAAAAGCAGCACCTTGTTATTCAAGGACCGCGCATTGAATAATGCGGCATAGGCCTGGCTCTGAAACGGAGACGACTGTGGTTTAACCTCCACATGGGGAAACTATATTAAATTACTGTGATCAACACCAGTATGGAGCAGTTTGTTGGTCTTACGTCGACAGGTAGGGACAAAGATGTCAGGAGAGGATCAGACAATGGATATATTGGCGTTGAATCCGAACCGAGGTGTTGATTCCGCATTGCACGCTGCAGGTTATTCCAGGTGGAGCACAGAAATATAAACAATAGTCCAAAATATATAAAATGGCACCACCACATCGCAGTCCTAATGGCACTAAAAACAACAAAACTTAAAAAAACTTGCAGTTATTTAATACAATATGACTTAAAATAACAAACGAAAACAAACAAAACAGTAACAGGAGCGGCAGCAAAACGTGCCAGCATACCCTGTCAACCAAAACCGGAAATGATATAGAGCTGCTGGAGTCCTAACTAGAACTAGAAGATACGACCATATCACACCGATATTATCAATACTGCATTGGCTCCCAGTAAAATCTCGCATTAACTATAAAATACTTTTATTAACCTATAAAGCACTAAACGTCTCGCGCCACCATATCTAAGCGACCTTTTGGTTTTATATGATCCGCCACGCCTACTTAGATCAAAAGATGCAGGCTATCTGACGGTACCTTGAATAGTGAAGGCTACAGCAGGGGGAAGAGCCTTCGCTTATAGAGCCCCACCTTTATGGAACAGTCTTCCTATTATTATTGATGTCCTTTACACAATCCTCAACTTTACTAAGCTTCTGTCTGTCATCTGGCTTCGCCGAAACATACAACTGTGTATCATCATCATAACAGTGGAAGCTAATTCCATGTTTACGAATAATTTGACCTAGGGGTAGCATATATAAAGTAAAGAGCAGTGGGCCTAAAACAGAACCCTGTGGAACTCCAAAAGTAACCTCAGTACGCATGGAGAAATCACCATTTACATCTACGAACTGATAACGATCGGTGAGATAAGACCTGAGCCAGGAGAGGACTGTTCCCTTAATACCAACATTTTCTAATCTATCAAGGAGAATAGTATGATCTATAGTATCAAAAGCTGCACTAAGGTCGAGTAACACAAGCAGCGAGACACAACCCTGATCGTAAGTCAGTAGAAGTTCATTTTCTACTTTAACTAACGCTGTCTCTGTGCTATGATGAGGTCTAAATCCTGACTGATACATTTCATGCATGTTATTCCTATCTAAGTACGAGCATAACTGCTTTGCTACAACCTTTTCTAAAATCTTAGAGATGAAGGGGAGATTTGATATTGGTCTATAGTTGGACAATTGAGATGAGTCAAGATCAGGTTTTTTTTAAATCAAGGGTTTAATAACTGCTAATTTAAGTGATTTAGGTACATAGCCAGTGCTTAGGGAAGAATTGATTATATTTAGAAGTGGTTCAATTACTCCTGGACCAATCTGTTTAAACAAACATGTCAGTACAGGATCTAGTATGCAAGTTGATGAATTGGCTGAAGAGATTAATGTAGCTAGTTCGGTCTCTCTAAGCGGAGCAAAACACTCTAAACATTGATCTGATATTGCTACATTGTCATGTAATGGGTTTGTTACAGTACTGTCCAGTTTTAATTTAATGGCCTGTATTTCACGTCTAATATTTTCAACCTTATCAATGAAAAATTACATGAAATCTTCACTGCTATGTAATGATTGAGTGTTTCTCTCTGTAGTGGTTTTATTCCTAGTTAATTTTGCTACTGTGTTGAAAAGGAATCTAGACTTGTTTTTGTTGTCTCCTATTAAGGTGGAGAAATAGATTTTTCTAGCATCGCCAAGAGATTTCCTATATTTCAGTAGGCTCCCCTTCCATGCTGTTAATATCTGTATACCATGTTGATATTTCTGTAGAGCTGCGTTGAGACAATGTCTATTGTAAAAAGTGATATACAAATAAAATTTAATTAACAGGAGCAGCAGCAAAATGTGCCAGCGTACCCTGTCAACCAAAACCAGAAATGATCTCAACTCAAAAACACTCAAACTCACTTCATTCTCAAAAGCACTTCATTCATTGAGTAATTTCTTTCACTTGAGTAAACTATTCAGTCTATCTAGGGTTGGCAGCCATCCACATCTTATAAACAGGATTGTCCTGTATTGAAAAGTAAAATGCTGCGTCCTTTGTTGAGTTAATATGTGACATGATTTGTCACACTTTTTTATACCCATCGTTTCATACATACACTAAGTCTACACAGTGGTGAGAATAATAATAGTCAATAAAATCAAACCAGTTTCATAAAAAATAGCAGAGAATCAGAATCTAAATCAGTGGTATGGGACAGGGAATAACAGACACACACTGTGCATGTCAGCAGCATCATTGTCCTGGCTATGGAGTCTGTGGTTCTGAAAAACGTCTCCCAAAATAAGTTTTTATACAAAATTGTGTTTGTATTTATCTCTGTTTAGAAAACATTACCTGTTCATTCAAATTGATTTGTTACATCATTATCAGCCTACAGGAAATAACCTAGAATACCTAGAATTAAAACAGGGCCAGATGAGCACTGTGTTTTCTGAATGTTAATGCACTTAAAAAGATTTATTGTAGCAAAATTAAGGTAAAGGTTTAGACTATAGTGTTTAAGTGATGGAAGTTATCTATTTTAACAGCTACAGTTTTTGTTCACAGTGTTCTACAGAGAGCAAGAGACAGAACAGAAAAGAACATCATCACAGATACAGGGTAAGATCAGAACCAACAACATGACTGTGACACTGACACACTGGTATTATAAACCTCTCTGCTGTTATTAACTACTGAGTGATTAAAGTATAGATAATAGTTCGACCCCATGTCTCACCACATCTTCCTACTTCACCATCTCACAGGCACGACCCAGAATCTGCTGCTGTGAATGAATTCCAGAAAAAGTTCAAATTAAACCTGATGAAGAAGTTTGAGTGTTTGAATGGAGTGATAATAAACCTGGGAAACCAAACACTCCTGAATGAGATCTACACAGAGCTCTACATCACAGAGGGAGACAGTGGAAAAGTCAATAAAGAACATGAGGTGAGACAGATTGAGGCAGCATCCAGGAGAACAACAACAGAGGAAACACCAATCAAATGCAAGGACATCTTTAAGCCCTTATCTGAACAAGACAAACCCATCAGAACTGTGCTGACAAAGGGAGTCGCTGGCATCGGAAAAACAGTCTCTGTGCAGAAGTTCATTCTGGACTGGGCTGAAGGGAAAGCAAATCAGGACATCCACCTCATATTTCCACTTCCTTTCAGAGAGCTGAATCTGATGAAGGACCAGAAACTGAGTCTGATGGAGCTCCTTCATGTCTGTTTTAAGGAAACAAAAGAAACAGAAATGTCCAGTTTGGAAAAGGTTCTGTTCATTTTTGACGGATTAGACGAGTGTCGTTTTCCTCTAGATTTCCAGAACACAGTGAGAGTGTGTGATGTAACTGAATCAGCATCAGTGCATGTGCTGCTGATAAACCTGATCAAAGGGAATCTGCTTCCCTCTGCTCTCATCTGGATCACCTCTCGACCAGCAGCAGCTGATCAAATCCCCTCTGAGTGTGTCCATCGAGTCACAGAGGTACGAGGGTTCAATGACCCACAGAAGGAGGAGTACTTCAGGAAGAGGATCAGTGATCAGAGCCTGGCCAATAACATCATCACACACCTGAAGTCATTAAGAAGCCTCTACATCATGTGCCACATCCCAGTCTTCTGCTGGATTTCAGCCACTGTTCTAGAGAGAATGTTGGGTGAAGCAGAGAGTGGAGAGATCCCCAAGACTCTGACTCAAATGTACACACACTTCCTCATCATTCAGACAAACATCATAGGAGAAAAGTACTCAAAGAAGCAGAAGAGTGATAAAATGCTTCTTAAACTGGGAAAACTGGCTTTTCAGCAGCTGAAGAAAGGGAACCTGATCTTCTATGAGGAAGACGTGAGAAAGTGTGGCATTGATGTGAGAGAAGCAGCAGTGTACTCAGGTGTGTGTACGCAAATCTTCAGAGAGGAGTTTGGGCTTCACCAGAGTAAAGTGTACTGCTTTGTTCATCTGAGCATTCAGGAGCACCTCGCAGCTCTGTATGTGCACCTGACATTCATGATAAAAAAGAGAAATGTTCTTATTCAGCATCAGGTCTCTATATGGTGGATGGAAAAAATTACAATCTCAGAGGTACACAAGAGTGCTGTAGATCAGGCTTTAGAAAGTCAGACTGGACATCTGGATCTTTTCCTTCGCTTTCTTCTGGGTCTCTCAGTGAAGTCCAATCAGAAACTCTTACATGCCTTAGTAACACAGGCAGGAAGTAGCTCCCAGAGCAGAGAGGAAACGGTTCAGTACATTAAGAAGAAGATCGGTGAAGATCTTCCTCCAGAGAAATCCATCAATCTGTTCCACTGTCTGAATGAACTGTGTGATAATTCTCTAGTGGAGGAAATCCAACACTACCTGAAATCTGGAAAACAAAGTGAATTCTCTTCTTCACAGTGGTCTGCTCTGGTGTTTGTGTTACTGACATCAGCACAGGAGCTGGAAGAATTTGACCTGAGTAAATATATCAGTACAGATAAGATACCAGAAACTGTTTTTCTGAAGCTGATGCCTGTGATTGCAGCATCCAGAAAAGCAATGTAAGTAAAGCTGAATATAACTGTTCTACTGTTACAGTGTTAGAACGAGAGAAACTGAAAACACTTTGACAAATATCTACTTTGGGATGTTTTGAATTTAAGGTGATACAGGGTGATGTTTATGCAAATAGATCAATTAGAGAATAAAAATGCATAAATAAATGAATAAGACTGAAGAGCAGGTATTAAATATGTGGAAGTCAACTGATTTCATTTGAGGAAAAAACACTGAAGTCTTGAAGTTATGACTTAGTATCCTGAAATAATTAAAAAGGTTCTTGATATTATGATTTATTATTACCACAGTAATGCTGGTTTTATGTTGGATATTTGGAAAACTTTTCTTATTTAGTTAAACCTTAGCAATATCACACTCAGTTCTATAATCTTTGTAGTTTGAAGATTTTTTTCTTCACATTTTTCTACAAAATTTCTGTTATACATGAAGTGGAATTACACAGACACATGGTATATAAAGCTATCTTTATTGCTGTAATGCAAAATTACAGAGAAACACACATAAGTAGCCTACCGGTAACAAGGCACAGGTGAGAATCATCACGCGTTAACTGCCAGTTTCCCCGCCTCCTCTCTGTCCGCATTCGGCGCTCAACCACGCCCCC
The DNA here is from genome assembly GCF_001660625.3 of Ictalurus punctatus. Taxonomy (NCBI): domain Eukaryota; kingdom Metazoa; phylum Chordata; class Actinopteri; order Siluriformes; family Ictaluridae; genus Ictalurus; species Ictalurus punctatus. Next base: position 5,828,647 of record NC_030434.2, on the reverse strand, counting down.
ACTGCAACAGTAGTGTTCTGTTATACAGGACTGTATCACTTACTCTACATATTTTACCAGAATTCTTGTTTAGGTTTAATTTTCCATTTTTCACCCGAACACTACAATACCCAGAATGCAGTACACCAATACGTAATTCAACCACTGAGAATCCCTACTGTGATCACCCAATATTATATATATTTACACATGTGCAGCAGCACTTCAAATCAGAGGATTATAAAGAGATTTGAAAGTGAGTTTCTGGGTCTTCCACTGGAGAAGATGATAAAGAAAACAGAGATTCTGTCTGTATTTAGTAAAAAAAACAGACAGCAGAGAAGCTCCATGCCCAGAACAAAAGGAAATTAACTGAAATAGGAGAACTTGTTAATATCTGTTAGCAAGTGGGCTAACCCTACTTGACTTAACCATGTAACTTCTAGTAATATGGCTAGAAAGGTCACCAATGCAACGGTAAATAATCATGTAACATTGCTAGCTAACATTATGGTCGCTGTTTGTGTTGTTGCTAACTTCAGTTATTTGTCTCAGTGTAATTGTGAAAGATCTACAGCTGCTCTCTTCCTCCTGTTGTTCTTCTCTCTGGTGCAGTTCTTCTGTATATTCGGTCTCAAACATGTATCACAATGTAACTATGGTCACTATGTAACACTAAATGAAAACATCCTCGTTCATTGAGTCATTTCTCTCTCTTCAGTAAACCATTTGCTGAGGCATTTTACCTTGTCTTTGGTCCAAGTTAAAGATTCACACTGTGAGTCATTAGCAAAACAAACGCTTTTTATCTAACATAGTTCCCATCATGCATTGTTATATAGGATGGTTCGTTGATTTGTTTGGTAGAATTCAGGGTGTGAAATTATCACTACCTACCTGCCAAATGAGGGTGAATTGTCGGCAGAGTATTTCATTATTATTTTACTTTAAATGCGCTAAGGCCATAAACTGAACTAAGCTAATTGCCGCTTGAGCTTTTGCCACAGCAATGTCAAAGAGCACACACTGCTTCTTCGACATTTTATAGGATATGATGCATATATACACTGCTGGATTTTATATAGACACAATCTCCCTACAGAATACTTTATTTTTGTTATCAAAAGTGGAATGCTAGTTCCGCCACATATGTTGCTATGGCAACCAGTAGTAGGAATGTCTACAGGTGACATCATAGTACAGCAACTGGCGACTAGCAGCAAAAAATCACTGTATGTGTGTAAGTGCACCTTCACTCAATCTCATTTTTTATGGTCAGCAACTGAAAACACAAAGAGACTTTCACTAATTACACGCAGGTGAGAATTACCAGCCACTCCGTCAGATGGACAACAAACTGGTCGGATTGCTTTCTCACAACAATGTTTAGGTAGGTGGTACGTGTCAAAATAACATCCACATGAATGCCGGGACCCAAGGTTTTTCAGAAGAACATTGACCAGAGTATCGATTTTTTTTTTTGTACCCTTTCCTCTTTTTCTTTTATGTTCATTGATCTTGTTTCTTGTTCCTCGTTGATGATTCTTGCCTTGTCTAGTTTATGCCTGTTTTCCAATCGCCTGACCCTTTGCCTGTTATTTTGACCACGCTATTGTCTCGTGATTCAGATTTGTCTGCCAGTCTCTGTGTTTTCTGTGTTGTAATTATATCTTGTGATTGGTCAAGAGAGGGCAGAAAGTCCAACCTGAAAGACACATCATCATCATCATAGCAAGTAAACCAAGATATAAATCTGTTGATGAAGAGTGTGTCATTGTGTCTCTCTACAGGTTGTATGGTTCTAGTGTATCAAGTGAAGTCTGTGCTGCTCTGTCTTCAGCTCTGAGATCAAACCCCTCACACGTGAGAGAACTGAATCTGTCCTTTAATAAACTAGGAGACTCAGGAGTGAAGAGTCTCTCTGCTGTACTGGAGAATCCTCACTGTAAACTGAAGAAACTGAGGTAAGATCATCTCTCTGAGAGTCACATGACCTGCTCCTCAGTAAGACACATTCTCTAATAGTGAGACTGAAGCAGAAGTTTTAGGTTCATCATCAATGTCTTAAGGAGGAAGATTGTTTCTTTTCACTGCCCACTGATGATTTTCACAGTCTTTGGGTCAGATGTACGTATGTGAGAAGCTGCAGCACAAAACGTGATTTGATGAGACTGCAATGTGTCTAAAATTACTCTGAAATTTACTACAACATTGTAACTAATCACACAAACTGCACCTGGGACAGAAACTAAATGCACTGTGTGAACTGCAGGGTTTAAAAGTAGCAGTGGAATGGAAATTCACAAAAATAGTGTTTGGAATCTAAAATCAGAAGTTAATGCCATAGAACTGAAAAGGTGAACAATTAAATAAAATTTGATCTTTCAATTAAAAAAGTGAGGTAAAGGCACTTATAAAAATTTCAAGCTACATCAACAATCCTTTTGTTGATTTTTAAAAAAAAAAAAATTTTTATTGTTCTTAAAGCTGAAATAGTCTTTATTCTGTGAGTGAACGTTTGTTCGGTACGTCTCTGTCTAGCTGCTATGAATAGCGTTGCCAGACCTGTGTTACAGAAGCAGCTCAATAGACAAGCAGTATTAAAACCATGCAGTTTTCCTCACTTGTTCTTTCACTAAGATCCTACAATGGTAAAAGAAATCAATCAATGCTGGTGAGTCAAAAGCAGCTCAATTCATCATTAAAACCGGGGACCTGGCAACCGCTCTAACAACACACATGGTGATAATGTACACCTGTTTTGAGAGAAGGACAAAATAACATGTAATACTGACGACTGCTAATCTGCTACACTTCCAATAATTCTACACTTTTTTGAGAGATTCTGCCTCAAATGCACAAAAATCTCAGCACATCTGTCCCTCTGTCTTCATGTTATTCTTCTGTAGAACTTTTATTTATTGTGAATTTCACATCCTAAACCCTGAGAACCTGATGAATCCAATGTGCAGACATTTTTACTCTCCATTAGTTTTACAATCCAGGAATATTTTATTCAACAATAAATTATCAGCAGTAATCTTATTTAGAGAAGACATGAGTGTTAATTCTCCTCAGAATGAATGTTTTCTGAAATCAGTTCTCACTCTCTAGGAGCTGCTGCTTTAAGAAGCTGCATTGAGTGACGTTGCTCAGTAACATTTCTGCGTGGTGTGTATCCGTGTAACAGACTAGTTCAATAAAGAGTTTACCTTCTCTGAAACAGACTCCACACCGTGTCTTTTCCCCCTGACTCTCGTACACTGTAATCAGAGGATATAATAAGATGAAATGTGTTTCAGTTTGTGTTAACACTGGAGCACGCTGTCAGAGTGGAGATTGGACTCATCTGAGAGATGAAGAACAGAACTGCAGTTGGTTGAGGAGTGCATGGGGCAACGCCAAAACAAAGTCACTTTAACTGTGATAAAAACAAAATGATGGCTGTGTCTGTACACGTCATCTTTAATCACAGGAATTAGAGTAGGCCTGGTTTCCTTTTTTCACTCAAAATCTGAAGACTTTCTGAATGAATTTATTTAATAAAAATCTGATGGGGCAGTGGTCCATTCTGACTATTTCTTCTGTTAAAATCATCAGTTGATTAAAATTATTTTAAATATCACCACAACCAAATAATAATCTGACAGTTATAATAGATCTCCTCATAGATTTAAAAGAATACTTAACTAAAACTGTTTGTGTGATTTATTATTTTCTTCTGAAACAATATTTTGTCCTGATATCATTGGTTAGATGTTCCCTCATGATTTATAGTCTATAAGAAAAGTTATGTTTGAATAAAAATTGCTGTTTGAACTTTTTTGTTTGAATAAAAAAAATGTTTGAACTGCTAGACCTGTAAATGTTACCAGTTAAACACCTTAAACATCTTGGTCTCTGTCTGCTTATGTAACTATGACACTTCTATGACACAACTATGAGTCTGCACATTTCCTCACCTGTTGTAGTCTATGTAGACTAATGTTAAAATGTTGAAAGGCAGTGCAACACTATTTTGTTTAGTTTACAATGTGTCATTTTGAGCATGAAATTAGCCGTTTTGCCAATTGTGTGTTTGTAGGTGTGTTGGTGCGTTAAGAGTTCAGAAAAATTGTTAAAAGTATTGACAAAATTGTCATAGCACTCGTAAAACTGTAAAGAAATTATTTGATAAAAGTGGGACTATACCTCTACAGACACATGACGGTTGGTGACAATGAATTTGAATACCTGTGTAAATGCGGTGCCAAAGAGTGACGTCATCTCAGTGAATCAAATCTTTCTCAAAAAACTTTCATTTACTGGCCCTTTCTGTAAAGTACATCATTACACCAGTACGTGTGAAAAATGATCGTCTTTCTGTGTGTTGTGACTCACTGAATCATTTACTCAACTGATTTGTTAAAACACATCTTATTATTCTAAAATGAGCGTTCCTACATATCTACTAAGAGTGTTGTACTGCTCCATCCTAAACCCTATAGGAAAATCCTGCACAGTTTGTCAATGTGTCCTCCAGGATTTCATCATTCCAGGATTCCAGCAAACATCCTGCAGAAAAATGAAAATCCTGCAGGATTCCTGTAGAGTTTTTTAAGGGAGCCACTGAACAGTGATAATGTTTTGGTCAGTGATAATTATATCTTGTGATTGGTCAAGAGAGATCAGAAAGTCCAACATGAAAGACACATCATCATCATAGCAAGTAAACCATGATAAAAGTCTGTTGATGAAGAGTGTGTCATTGTGTCTCTGTACAGGTTGCATGATTGTTGTGTCTCACATAAAGGCTGTGCTGCTCTGACTTCAGCTCTGAGATCAAACCCCTCACACCTGAGAGACCTGACTCTGTCCTATAATTATGTAGGAGACTCAGGAGTGAAGGGTCTCTCTGCTGTACTGGAGAATCCTCACTGCAAACTGTACACACTGAGGTAAGATCAGCTCTCTGAGAGTCACATGACCTGCTCCTCAGTAAGACACATTCTCTAATAATGAGACTGAAGCAGAAGTTTTAGGTTCATCATCAATATCCTGAGGAGGAAGATTGTTTATTTTCACTGCACACTGATGATCTGTCACAGAGTCTTTGGGTCAGATGTACGTATGTGAGAAGCTGCAGCACAGAACGTGACTTGATGCGACTGCAGTGTGTCTGAAATTATTGTGAAATCTACTAAAACATTGTAACTAATCACAGAAACTGCACCTGGGACACAAACTAAATGCACTGTGTGTGAACTGCAGGGTTTAAAAGCAGCAGTGAAATAGAAATGATCTAAAAAATAGTGTTTGGAAACTAAAATCAGAAGTTAATGCCATAGGACTGAAAAAGTGAACAGTTAAATCAAATTTGATTTTTAAATAAAAACAAAAAGGTAGGTAAAGGCACTTGCAAAAATTTCAAGCCACAGCAACAAAACTTTTGATTTTTTAAAAAAAATTCTTAAAGCTGAAATATAGTGTTTATTCTGTCAGTGAATGTTCGTTCAGTACGTCTTTGTCTAGCTGCTATGAACAGGGTTGCCAGATCTGTGTTACAGAAGCAGCTCGATAAATGAGCAGTATTAAAACCCTGCAGTTTTCCTCAATAGTTCTTTCATTAAGGTCCTACAATGGTCTCGTATTACTCCACATTTTGTGATAAATAAAGAATGTCTATGAGGAAACCAACTGACTCAAATACATTCATATAGTAACACAGAGCTGAAGTTGAGAACAGGATCAATAGGTGTGTGTATGAGAGGAGATCACAGTGCATGCTCACTACTGTATGTTTTAATATACAGATATCATTAAAATAATCATCAAAATGTCCAAACTCCAATCCACAGCCAAATAAATCAATACACACTGGTGAGTCAAAAGCAGCTCAATTCCTCATTAAAACCGGGGACCTGGCAACCGCTCCAACAACACACAAACAAAATAGCGTGTAAAACTGACGACTGCTAATCTCAGAATCTTTATTAAATTGAGCAGAATATGTAACTGTTACACTTCTAAAGTTTCAACACTTTTTTTGGTAATTTTTCCTCAAATGCACAAAAATCTCAGCACATCTGTGCCTCTGTCTTCATGTTATTCTTCTGTAGAAATTTTATTCACTGTGAATTCCACATCCTAAACCGTAGAACCTGATGAACCCAATGTGCAGACATTTTTTACTCTCCATTAGTTTTATAATCCAGGAATATTTTATTTAACAATAAATTATCAGCAGTAATCTTGTTTAGAGAAGACATGAGTGTTAATTCTCCTCAGAATGAATGTTTTCTAAAATCAGTTCTCACTCTCTAGGAGCTGCTGCTTTAAGAAGCTGCATTGAGTGACGTTGCTCAGTAACATTTCTGCGTGGTGTGTATCCGTGTAACAGACTAGTTCAATAAAGAGTTTACCTTCTCTGAAACAGACTCCACACCGTGTCTTTTCCCCTGACTCTCGTACACTGTAATCAGAGGATATAATAAGATGAAATGTGTTTCAGTTTGTGTTAACACTGGAGCACGCTGTCAGAGTGGAGATTGGACTCATCTGAGAGATGAAGAACAGAACTGCAGTTGGTTGAGGAGTGCATGGGGCAACACCAAAACAAAGTCATTGTAACTGTGATAAAAACAAAATGATGGCTGTGTCTGTACACGTCATCTTTAATCACAGGAATTAGAGTAGGCCTGGTTTCCTTTTTTCACTCAAAATCTGAAGACTTTCTGAATGAATTTATTTAATAAAAATCTGATGGGGCAGTGGTTCATTCTCACTGTTTCTTCTGTTAAAATAAGAAGTCGTCCTGCAGGATAGATTAAGTACTTGGGAACTTTATTTTATTTCTGCAGGAGGTGAGCAGCAGTCCTTCAGGAATTATAAAATCCTGCAGGAGTTTTCCCTTGTGCAGCGAGTGTGCTGGAAATTCCTGCATGTTTCTATTGTACTGCTCCATCCTAAACCCTTTAGGAAAATCCTGCACAGTTTGTCAATGTGTCCTGCAGGATTTCATCATTCCAGGATTCCAGCAAACATCCTGCAGAAAAATGAAAATCCTGCAGGATTCCTGTAGAGTTTTTTTAAGGGAGCCACTGAACAGTGATAATGTTTTGGTCAGTGATAATTATATCTTGTGATTGGTCAAGAGAGAGCAGAAAGTCCAACATGAAAGACACATCATCATCATTATAGCAAGTAAACCAAGATAAAAATCTGTTGATGAAGAGTGTGTCATTGTGTCTCTCTACAGGTTGGGTTCTTGTGGTGTCTCAGATGAAGGCTGTGCTGCTCTGACTTCAGCTCTGACATCAAACCCCTCACACCTGAGAGAACTGGATCTGTCCTATAATAGAATAGGAGACTCAGGAGTGAAGAGTCTCTCTGCTGTACTGGAGAATCCTCACTGTAAACTGGAGATACTGTGGTAAGATCATCTCTCTGAGAGTCACATGAGCTGCTCCTCAGTAAGACACATTCTCTAATAGTGAGACTGAAGCAGAAGTTTTAGGTTCATCATCAATGTCCTGAGGACGAAGATTATTTCTTTTTATTTAACAATAAATTATCAGTGAGTAATCTGTTTTTGAAAAGACACAAGTGTTAATCCTCTTCAGAATTAATGTTTTATACTTTTATAATTTATCCATAGTATCTTTTAATTCATGACATTGTTTGTTTTTCATGATGATTCAGACTTTTACTTCCTTCATTCTGTAATAATATAAATATATAGAGAGATATTAGATGAGAGAAACTTAATATAACACTCAGTATGATCATTTTAATTGCACTGTTAATTATAATAAACAGATGATATTAAATCCTCATGTCATGAATAATAAAATATTTTTACAAACACATCTTTTAAAGTAAGTCTTAAACCAAGATGAAAGTCTGTTGATGAAGAGTGTGTCATTGTGTCTCTATACAGGTTGATTGGTTGTAGTGTCTCAGATGAAGGCTGTGCTGCTCTGACTTCAGCTCTGAGATCAAACCCCTCACACCTGAGAGATCTGAATCTGTCCTATAATAAAATAGGAGACTCAGGAGTGAAGACTCTCTCTGCACTTACGGATGATAAACATTACAAACTACAGACACTGAAGTGAGTCATGACCTTTTTAGATACATTGTGTAAAAATTAAAGACTAATAAATGAATCTGATTATCATTAGTTTGTACATTTCTCTTTAGTTCCAATAAATATCAGATTACCAGGTTAGGGAATAAAACCAGTTTTAGAAATGTACATTTACATTCAACATTTACATGTTGATCATGAAGTACCACAGTCCAGATTTTGGTTATTAATTCACATTTTTTCTTTTATATTCAGGATTTGATGATCATCTGTGGATAGGAACAGTGAACAGGAAATGTCCAAATGTCCAGAAAATGGACAGGAACAGTTTCAATACATTGGTGGAATTCTTACCTGACAGGATTGGCATCTGAGGAGTTTATCTGTGGAGTTTATCTGAGGAAGCCTCTAGGAGACTCACTACAAGTCACATTTATGACTTTGTCCTTTGGTTAATTAATGTAGTGTTGGATATAAACCAGATGTGAAATAAACACGAGGGGGACCAACTAAGAATAGTATGTTATTTTATTGAGAATTCACTGGGCTGGTGGGACTGTACTCCCGGTGAGAGCGGTAGGGTTAAAACAGGTGATAAAATGGGATGTGACCAGGGGACGTGGGATAGCCAGCTGAGGTGTACGGGGGAGAGTACTGAGGACTGGCAGGTGAGAAAGAGGGAGAGTGATCAGAGCCTGGGTCAGAGAAGGCCGTGTCACCATCAGTCTGATAGCTGGAGGAAGGGACAGGTTGAGGGTCTGTCTGTGTAGAGATATATAATATAGTTAGTATATTATGTAAGCCATAGAAAATCACTAATTGGATGTGACAAGTATAGGTCAAAGGTCATAATCATTATGATTAAATACAATGACAGGTCAAAGGTTCATCATAATCACTTATAATTACATTAAATCCGGTTCCGATGTATTCCAGATGTATTCCAGACACACGCACACAAGTTGTTTCCTTTCCCATAGATTGTGATATGCTCACCCTGCTTAGGTTGTTAGTTGTTTTTCCTGAGTTAGGCCTAGGCCAAAAAAGGTCAATGATAATTATTGATGCATGTTCATTCCTATAGCTTTCACACGCGTGTAACCCCCGCCCCTCCCTGCTTAGGTTGTTAGTTGTTTTTCCTGAGTTAGGCCTAGGTCAAAAAGGTCAATGATAATTATTGCTGCATTGTTGCGTGTGAAAGCTATAGCTATGAACATGCATCAATAATTATTATTGACATTTTTGACCTAGGCCTAACTCATGAGCATATCACAATCTATGGGAAAGTACAATTTATAAAGTATAATTTAACGTAATTATAAGTAATTATAATTATGATGACCCTTTGACCTGTCATTATATTTAATTATAATGATGATGACCTTTGACCTATAACTGTCACAACCAATTAGTGATTTTCTATGGCTTACATAAGATACAAACTATATTATATATCATATCTACCAAAAGTGTATATGCATAACAGTGGGAAACAATTTACAACAAATACACACCCCAATCAGTTCACAGGACAGTACACACTGACTAGACACAACAGAATTCTTAAGTACAACAGTGCTGGATAAAAAACAACAAAAACAAAGCAAAGCAAAACCAAGCACTTGTCTGTAAATGACACGTATTACGCCTTAAGGAATCATTCTTAATAAGATCAGTAAAAATGTTTTTTTAAAAAGTTCATATTCTTCAAATTAAAGTTTGAATTTTCATCAAGTTTCATCAGCTTCAAATTAAAAATAAAACAGTTTATCCAGTGAACAGGCCCTGAATGTGTGCATGAATTCAGAAGAGACAAGAGTTATTGTGTGGACCACAGCACCATCAGGTGCACATTATTAGGTCTAAAATACACCGATCAGCCATAACATTAAAACCATATACCTTGTAATGGTGGCGCGCACAGTCGCAGCAGCTCACAGCTCTCCTTTTCAGTGCTCATTTTTATTGTTTTTGTATTATTTTGTATTGGTTTGTGTATTATCGGTTCTGCGAACATTCGCTATACAAGCCAGAACCTTATGGATATTGGGGACCAACACCGAATACCTATTTCGAGAGTCTTGCATCACACGCACAACATCCCAGATGACATAACAAGATTGCCAGGCTCTCCGTGGATTGATTTCGGGTCCAGAAGGCGGCGCAGACGGAGGAGGGAGAAGAAGCAAAAGCGGGGATGCAGGTCTGATGTTATGTTAAGGCTAAGAAAACAACCACACAAGCCACCTTTACCGAGCGTGTTTCTCTCCAATGCCAGATCTCTAGTGCATAAAATGGACAATTTGGAATTACAACTAGCTGGAAATCGCTACGTTCGTGATTGTTGTGTTTTGATTATTACTGAAACCTGGCTTCATCTGAGGATACCCGATGCTAGCATGCAGCTAGAAGGTCGTACTATGCTCCGCTGGGACAGGACTGAGGACTCCGGTAAGAGCGGGGGGGGGGGGGGGGGGGGCTCTGTATGTATGTGCATGAGATAAGATGTCGGCCCTTTTTTCAACCGAGAGAGCTAACAGTAGTGATTATCACGGCTGTGTATATTCCACCCGACGCCAATGTGAACACGGCGCTCTCTCTCCTGTTGAACACCATAAACGAACAGCAGCGGGCTCACCCCGACGGTGTTCACATAATTGCAGGAGATTTTAATAAGGCGAACTTGAAGACTGTACTCCCAAAATTTTATCAACATGTTAAGTGTTTTACTAGAGGGGAGAACACTCTGGATCATGTTTACTCCAACATTAAGCGTGCGTATAGAGCCATTCCTTTCCCCCACCTCGGCCAATCAGACCATCTCTCCCTCCTGCTCTCCCCTGCCCACACCCCCCTCAGACGCAGTGTCATGACCACTATAAAGATTGTTACCACCTGGCCTGACAATGCATTCTCCAAACTACAGGACTGCTTCGAACAGACAGACTGGGATTTATTTGAACATCAAGAGCTAGAAACATTAACAGGAACGGTACTGGACTATATCAGGTTCTGTATCGGAAATGTGACTGTGGACAAAAACATTTGGGTTTTCCAAAACCAGAAACCTTGGATGACCAAACAGGTCCGCACACTCCTCAGAGCCCGTGACGCTGCCTTCAGGTCTGGTAATAGAGCTCTCTATAGAGCCGCTCGTGCCAACCTGAAAGGTGATATTAAGGAAGCTAAGGCGGACCATAAGAGGAGCATAGAGTCCCACCTGTCCAGTAAAAATAAACGGGAGGTGTGGCAGGGCATACAAGACATCACAAACTACAGAGGCCGTGATGCGACAACAGGAGACCTGAGTGCGATGCTGGCAGAAGAGCTAAATTGCTTCTTTGCTCACTTTGAAACATCACAACAACAGCACTCATCTGCTCCAGCCTTACCTCCACCCTCATCTGGCTCCCGCACCAGTCCAGCCCTGCCTCCATCCCCTCCTGGTTCCTGCACCACTCTACTTACTGTGAGGGAACATGATTTTAGATGGATGTTTCTGGCAGTGAACCACAGGAAGGATGCTGGCCCAGACGGAGTACCTGGTAAGGTGCTCAGATCGTGTGCCCACCAGCTTGCCCACATCTTTACCAGAATCTTCAATCTCTCCCTGACCCAAGCAGTCATCCCGTCCTGCCTAAAATCAGCCACAATCATTCCAGTGCCAAAGAAGTCTCCCAGCACTAGCCTAAATGATTATCGTCCTGTGGCCCTCACTCCAGTTATCATGAAGTGCTTTGAGAGATTGGTTCTTCAGCACATCAAGGACTACCTCCCCCCAGACTTCGATCCTTATCAGTTTGCATATCGCGCAAACAGATCCACAGAGGATGCTATCGCCGTAGCTGTCCACTCCGTGTTGAGACATCTAGAGCAGCAACAGAGCTACGTCCGGATGCTTTTTGTGGATTACAGTTCGGCTTTTATTACAATCATTCCGGATATTCTCATCACCAAATTGGTCACTCTTGGCCTCCCCCCCTCACATGTGCCTGGATAAAGGACTTTCTCACCAACCGGTCTCAGACAGTGAGACTCGGACCCCACCTCTCCTCCACTCGCACGTTGAGCACAGGTTCTCCACAGGGCTGTGTGCTGAGCCCCCTCCTGTACTGTCTCTACACATACGACTGTAGTCCGGTCCACGATAATAATCTTATCGTCAAGTTTGCTGACGACACCACAGTGGTCAGACTGATCTCAAAAGGAGATGAGGTAGCCTACAGAGAGGAAGTCCTGAACTTGGCAGCCTGGTGTTCAAAGAACAATCTGGCTCTAAACACTAATAAAACCAAGGAGATCATTTTAGACTTCAGGAAACACAACACTGAGCTAGCCCCCCTTTTCATAAATGGTGAGTGTGTGGAGAGGGTCCGCACCTTCCGGTTTCTTGGTGTCCTTATCTCTGATGACATCTCCTGGCTCAAACGCGGCTACACTTCCTGAGGGTTCTCAGGAAGTACAATCTGGACCCCAATCTGCTGCTGATCTTCTACTGCTTGTCCGTCGAGAGCCTGCTGACATACTGTATCAAGGTGTGGTACGGTAGCTGCACCGTGGCAGACAGGGAGAGGCTTCAGAGAGTAATAAGAGCAGCACAGAAGATCATTGGCTGTCCTCTCCCCTCCCTGATGGATATTTACACTTCCCGTTGCCTCAGCAGAGGAAAAACCATCATTAAGGACAGTTCTCACCCTGGCTTTGATCTGTTCAATCTGTTGCCCTCAGGGAGACGTTACAGGTGCATCAAAACAAGGACTAATAGATTTAAGAATAGTTTTTTTTCCCCAAAAGCTATTACCATTCTAAACACATACATGTACTGATTTCACAGCATATGTATATAGTGTCTCAAAACTCTGCATTTCATAGTACCCCCCCCCCCCCCCGCCCCAATATCTTATCTTGTTTATTTATCTTGTTTATTTATCTGTTTATGTATCTTGTTTATTTATCTTGTTTATCTTGTTTATTCTTCTTGTTTATTTTATGTATATGTTGGCACAGAACAAAAAGGAGTGTCTCTTAATTTCATTGTACATGTGTATAGTGACAATAAAAAGGCATTCATTCATTCATTCATTCATTCATTCATTCATAATATTTAAAATGAAGTTTAACTCAATAAAAGTTAAGGTTCAACTTTTAAAATAAAATTAAAGATTAATGCAATATTGTGTTTTAAATTGTGCAAATAGATAAGTCCATAGGCTTGTTCCGGTCTGGTTATTCTCCATAATACATCTCAAAATTGGGAAGAAGATCACAATTCAGATTGTGGATCATGACGGTGTGTTGTGAAGATCGTGATATGATTTTTTTGGGAAGATCGCCCACCCCTACGTTGAATGCACAGATAGTTCCAGTCAGTTTAATCACCGTTCTAAATTAATGCACTGCCAATAAACAATTGTAACCCTAGTTACATACAGTTACAGTTGCATACAGAGTGACACAGTTATTGTAAATATGTCCTAAACAGGTAAATTCACACACATACCATCTCTCTCTCTCTCTCTCTATTTCTCTCTGTCTAATAACTGTTTATTATAATTCATACAAATAATTGTAATATTATTGAACTACTTTATCTCTGTGTGTGATTTAGAGCAGCCAAAATTCTAGATCTAATGACCCATAATAATAGCTAACAAAAAATAAGCGCTATTTTTTACTTTTGCTTTGTTTACGTTACCACGTGTGTGTTTTTTGTTTTGGTTTCTGTCCTTTCTCCACCAATGTATTGTGATTGGTTGTGTCCCTCATGTGTCATCATTGTCCACAGCTGTTTCTGTTTCCCCCTTTGATTAGTTTAAGTATTTATACCTTTGTGGAACTTTGTATGATGTGAAGTAATGTCCTGCGTTCGCCTTACATGACCGGCATTATGTTGGTGGATAAATTATTTATTTAAATAGATTTTTCTCACTTTTAATGAGTTTTTGGCCCATTACAATATGGACTATGCAACATATTTTGATGAAATATCTCTTGAAATGTGTATGCTGTGTAAACGTCAGATTCAACAATGGTCCCTGCCTAATATAATTTATTTAGTAAGTTATAAGTACTATTTAATAATAAATATGTTGGTAAAATATTGTTCTCCTTTCACTCCCATAACAGATCCATAAGTGTTTTATTTCAAAGAGATATTATATTTTTGCCTTATGTATATTCATATTGAAATTGTTCTACAGACAATATTGTTTGGAAGTTAAGGAAGTATCATTCAAACTTATATACAGGATCAACCCAGTGAAACATTATTTTATAAAACTTTAAAGATGATATTGATGCAAGTTGCTCCTTTTGTGACAGTTGTCCTTAAACTGTGGTTCATTTGTTTTGGCATGGCCCATTTGTTAGGCCTTTTTGGCAAAATATTTGTGAATTTGTTGTGAAGACTGTTGATGAGTTTGTTTTGTTATGGAAACATTTGTTGTTTGATCTCTTGGAATATCAAAGAAATAATGTTTATATGATAAATCTTATTTCTTTAGTGGCAAAATTCCATTTTCACAAATGTACATTTTCCTGCAAAAAAAACAAACCCTGCTTTATGTCGTTTTAAAATAGAAATGGAACGTTATATTGACTCAGTTCGATTTTCTATGAAACAAAAGGCAATTAAAATTCTGATAATTTGTATTAATATTATTATATAGAAATGTGCTAAGCTCCCACAGTGTACAAATGATTTTATTATATTGTTGATGTTTGTAAGTATATGTAACATCTGAACGTTGTTAACTGATTTAAAAAAAAAAAAAAAAAAAATTGGCTAAATGGGACTACAGTCGTTGTCGGGGTCATTAAACATCACACCGAACAGGAAAACTCATCTACTACAGCCTTGAGGGGTGTGTGTGTGTGTGTGTGTGTGTGTGTGATATGGTATATGAATATATGAATAATGCCTCCGCCTCTGCCAGATAACCTCGGGAGATCTAATACTCCAAATCCCGCTGGAGAGATCTGGCTAAACAGGAGCCCATCATTTTCTTTATGCCAGGTTTCAGTTAAAAACAACAAGTCCAGCTTTTTATCTGTAAGAAAGTCAGATAAAAGCAGCACCTTGTTATTCACGGACTGCGCATTGAATAATGTGGCATAAGCCTGTCTCTGAAGCGGAGACGACAGTGGTTTAATTTCCACATGGGGAAATGATATTAAATTACTGTGATCAACACCAGTATGGAGCAGTTTGTTGGTCTTACGTCGACAGGTAGGGACAAAGATGTCAGGAGAGGATGAGACGATGGATATATTGTTTAGGACGTAGCAATCCAGTGTCTTGACTGATTCTGTAAGGGTCTCTGGCTAGGCAATAAGAGCTCTGTTTTAAATTTAAAAGCTGGCGTGTAGTGTACCTTAGGGCCATGGTCATTGAGTGCACACTCACAAGGCCAAGGCGTTGAAACTCCGTAGCGCACTGTGAGCACAAAGTCATACAATCCACACACGCAGCCGAACCGAGGCGTTGATTCCGCATTGCACGATGCAGGTTATTCCAGGTGGAGCACAGAAATAAAAACAATAGTCAAAAATATATAAAATGGCACCACCACATCGAAATCCTAACGGCACTAAAAACAATATAACTTAAAAAAACTGACAGTTATTTAATACAATATGACTTAAAATAACAAAGGAAAACAAACAATAAGTCTACACAGTGGTGAGAATAATAATAGTCAATAAAATCAAACCAGTTTCATAAAAAAAAAAGCAGAGAATCAGAATCTAAATCGGTGGTATGGGACAGAGAATAACAGACACGCACTGTGCACGTTAACATCATCATTGTCCTGGCTATGGAGTCTGTGGTTCTGAAAAACGTCTTCCAAAATAAGTTTTTATACAAAATTGAGTCTGTATTTATCTCTATTTAGAAAACATTACATGTTCATTCAAATTGATTTGTTACATCATTAACAGCCTACAGGAAATAACCTAGAATACCTAGAATTAAAACAGGGCCAGATTAGCACTGTGTTTTCTGAATGTTAATGCACTTAAAAATAATTATTGTAGCAAATTTAAGGTAAAGGTTTAGATAATAGTGTGTAAGTGATGGAAGTTATCTTCTTTAACAGCTACAGTTTTTGTTCACAGTGTTCTACAGAGAGCAGGAGACAGAATAGAAAAGAACATCATCACAGATACAGGGTAAGATCAGAACCAACAACATGACTGTGACACTGACACACTGGTATTATAAACCTCTCTGCTGTTATTAACTACAGAGTGATTAGAGTATAGATATTAGTTGGACCCCATATCTCACCTCATCTTCCTACTTCACCATCTCACAGGCACGACCCAGAATCTGCTTCTGTGAATGAATTCCAGAAAAAGTTCAAATTAAACCTGATGAAGAAGTTTGAGTGTTTGAATGGAGTGATAATAAACCTGGGAAACCAAACACTCCTGAATGAGATCTACACAGAGCTCTACATCACAGAGGGAGACAGTGGAGTAGTCAATAAAGAACATGAGGTGAGACAGATCGAGGCAGCATCCAGGAGAACAACAACAGAGGAAACACCAATCAAATGCAACGACATCTTTAAACCCTTATCTGAACAAGACAAACCCATCAGAACTGTGCTGACAAAGGGAGTCGCTGGCATCGGAAAAACAGTCTCTGTGCAGAAGTTCATTCTGGACTGGGCTGAAGGGAAAGCAAATCAGGACATCCACCTCATATTTCCACTTCCTTTCAGAGAGCTGAATCTGATGAAGGACCAGAAACTGAGTCTGATGGAGCTCCTTCATGTCTGTTTTAATGAAACAAAAGAAACAGAAATGTCCAGTTTGGAAAAGGTTCTGTTCATTTTTGACGGATTGGACGAGTGTTGTTTTCCTCTAGATTTTCAGAACACAGTGAGAGTGTGTGATGTAACTGAATCAGCATCAGTGCATGTGCTGCTGATAAACCTGATCAAAGAGAATATGCTTCCCTCTGCTCTCATCTGGATCACCTCTCGACCAGCAGCAGCTGATCAAATCCCCTCTGAGTGTGTCCATTGAGTCACAGAGGTACGAGGGTTCAATGACCCACAGAAGGAGGAGTACTTCAGGAAGAGAATCAGTGATCAGAGCCTGGCCAATAACATCATCACACACCTGAAGTCATTAAGAAGCCTCTACATCATGTGCCACATCCCAATCTTCTGCTGGATTTCAGCCACTGTTCTAGAGAGAATGTTGGGTGAAGCAGAGAGTGGAGAGATCCCTAAAACGCTGACTCAAATGTACACACACTTCCTTATCAGTCAGACAAACATCATAGGAGAAAAGTACTCAAAGAAGCAGGAGAGTGATGAAGAAATGCTTCTTAAACTGGGAAAACTGGCTTTTCAGCAGCTGATGAAAGGGAACCTGATCTTCTATGAGGAAGACCTGAGAGAGTGTGGCGTTGATGTGAGAGAAGCAGCAGTGTACTCAGGTGTGTGTACGCAGATCTTCAGAGAGGAGTTTGGGCTTCACCAGAGTAAAGTGTACTGCTTTGTTCATCTGAGCATTCAGGAGCACCTCGCAGCTCTGTATGTGCACCTGACATTCATGATGGAAAAGAGAAATGTTCTTAATCATACTCAGTCCTCTGAATGGTGGATCTCAAATGTACACAAGAGTGCTGTAGATCAGGCTTTACAAAGTCAGACTGGACATCTGGATCTTTTCCTTCGATTTCTTCTGGGTCTCTCACTGAAGTCCAATGAGAAACTCTTACAGGACTTAGTAGCACAGACAGGAAGTAGCTCCCAGAGCATAGAGAAAGCAGTTCAGTACATTAAGGAGAAGATGAGTGAAGATCTTCCTACAGAGAAATCCATCAATCTGTTCCACTGTCTGAATGAACTGGGTGATAATTCTCTAGTGGAGGAAATCCAACACTATCTGAAATCTGGAAAACAAAGTGAACTCTCTTCTTCACAGTGGTCTGCTTTGGTGTTTATGTTACTGACATCAGCAGAGGAGCTGGAAGAATTTGACCTGAATAAATATTTCAGTTCAGATAAGATAACAGAAACTGTTCTTCTGAAGATGGTGCCTGTGATTGCAGCATCCAGAAAAGCAACGTAAGTAAAGCTGAATATAACTGTTCTACTGTTACAGTGTTAGAACGAGAGAAACTGAAAACACTTTGACAAATATCTACTTTGGGATGTTTTGAATTTAATGTGATACTGTGTGGAGTTATTGCAAATAGATAAATAGATAAATAGATAAATTAGAGAACAAATTGCATAAACAAATGTATAAGGCTGTAATGTATAAGGCTGAAATTATGGAAGCCAGCTGATTTCTTTTGAGGAAAAAACACTGACGTTATGACTTAGTATCTTTAAAAAATTAAAAGGTTCATTGAAATTATGATTTATTATTACCACGGTAATGCTGGTTTTATCTTGGATATTTGGAAATCATGTGAAAGTGTTTTTATTTACATAAACCTTAGCAATACACACTCACATCTACAATCTTTTATTTTAACTTGTTTGAAGATTTTTTTCTTTACGTGTTTCCACAAAACTTCTGTTATACATGAAGTGCAATTACACAGACATGTGATATATAAAACGTTTATGGCTGTAATACAAAATTCCAGAGAAACACACACAAGTAGTCTATCGGTATCAAGGCAAAGGTGAGAATCATCACTCTTTACCTGCTGGTTCCCCCTCCTCCTTTCCATCCACAGCCAATGCATGACCACGTCTCCACTGCCACAGTTTTCACCCGATCAGTACAATACCCAGCATGCAATACACCAGTGCATAATTCAACTATTGGGAATCCCTACTGTGATCAACCAATATTATATATATATATATATATATATATATATATATATATATATATATATATATATATGCATGTGCAGCAGCAATTCACACCAGAGGACTATAAAAAAAATTATGTAGTGGAGTTTCTGGGTCTTCCACTGGAGAAGATGCTAAAGAAAACAGAGATTCTTTCTATATTAAGTACAAAACAGAGAACAGAGAAGCGTCGGGGTTACGCATGTAACCCTGTTCCCTGAGAAAGGAATGAGAGGTTGCATTTAGCATAATAGTATGGGAAGCACCCTTGCGCGTGTGACCGGTATCTGAAGCTTGTGTAAAATCATGCCTCTACTTATAGGCCTGCTATGATCAGGGGACGTGGCAATTTAGCGCGTCACATGATATATATATATGGCACCTGTGAACCACGCCGCCAGCCTCTATTATCTGAAGCGAAGACGCAATGCACAGGCCTGCCCTGGTATGACAAAGCTATGCAACGTCTCGTTCCCTTCTCAGGGAACAGGGTTACATGCGTAACCCCGACGTTCGGTTTCAAAGGGAACTTCGACGCTGCATTTAGCATAATAGTTTGGGAACGGGAATACCCACTCCGTCATACCGAGGGTACAGCCTGTTCAAAAAGACCCAAGACAAAGGTCACTGCAAGACACTCGAGCCCAAGGTGGAATGAATATTCAGGCTATCATGATGAATGAATGTGTGTGGCATAGACCATCCTGCAGCAGCACACATATCCTGCAAGGATACCCCTTTGAACAAAGGCTTCGAGGAAGCGACCGCCCTAGTGGAATGAGCTATTATGCCCAGAGGCGTGGTGAGACCACGTGTCTCGTAAGCCATAGAGATTGCTTCCACTATCCAATTAGAGATGCGCTGCTTTGACACAGCATCACCTTTACTGTCGCCGCCGAAGCAGACCAGCAGCTGCTCCAACTTATGCTACTGGCCAAAGTGGTGGACGCAAGCACAAAGGGCCCTTACTGGATACAGCAGGTGCATCCTCTCTTGTTCTGGTGTGAGGAAAGGAGGAGGGCAAAAAGCCTGAAACACTACAGGGTGGGCAGCCGATGTAGGCACTTTAGGAATATAATCTGGCCTAGGATACAGGACGGCCTTGGGTAATCCAGGGGCAAAGTCAAGACAGGACAAGCCCAGGGGCAACAGAGAGAGCTTGAAGATCTCCCATTTGCTTGAGAGATGTCAGGGCCAGCAGAAGAGCTACCTTTAGAGTCAAAAGCTTCTCATAGGCTGACTCTAAGGGCTCAAATGGGGCCCCTGACAGACCTTCTAAGTCCACAGAAAGGTCCCAGGAAAGTATACGTGGCCTGCAGATGGGCCTCAGCCATCTGACACCATGCATGAACCTCAACATTAGAGGATGTTGCCCCACAGAGGCTCCATCAACAGGGGCGTGGCTGGCCGAAACGGCGGCCACGTAAACCCTGATTGTAGAAGGAGCCAACCCTGCTGAAAAACATTCTTGTAAGAACTCCAGGACTGTAACTATTGCACAGTTCGCTGGGTCTAGCTGACGTTCCTCACACCACAAGACAAAAAGCCGCCACTTGAGCGCATACAATTTTCTTGTGGATGGTGCTCTAGCGTTTAACATGGTCTCTACAACCTCAGTTTTGAGACCAGAATCTATGAGCTGGTGCCCCTCAGGGGCCAGACCCACAGTTTCCATAGTTCTGGCCAAGGGTGATAAATCAGCCCTCAGCAGGGAAATTATCTCCGAGAACCATATTCAAGCTGGCCAATAAGGTGCTACTAGCAGCAGACGTAGACGGTCTTGGCAAACTCTCGCTAGAACTTGTGGGAGCAGAGCAATCGGGGGAAAAGCATATAGATGTGACCTTGGCCACGTGTGCTCCAATGGTGCAGGAGGAGTGAGGCCGAACCACAGTGTGGGCAGTGTGTTGTCTCCTCGGAGGCGAACACATCCACTTCCGCTTGTCCGAACCTCCGCCATATGGACTCCACCACTTGTGGATGGAGCCTCCAACCCCCAGGCCTCAGCCCCTGCCTCTACAGGATGTCTGCCCCTACATTCTGGCTGCCCGCCACTGTGTTGTCTGCCACAACTAGCACATGGTGACCTCTCAACTGAGGAAGAAAGAATTTCAGTGCTTGGAATACGGCCCACATCTCTAGGTAATTTATTTGCCACTCCAGATGAGGGCCGCTCCAAAGACCGTGAGCTGGACAGCTATTTAAGACTGCACCCCAGCCAGAGGTTTCATCCTCAGATAAAACCCCCAACTTTTCAGCCACCACTGAAACAGTCTCATGTGCAATAGGCCCAATGATATGACGTTGGCTGCTGCTGCCATTAGGCCCAACAGTCTCTCGTAGGGACTGGAGGAGATGCCCAGATCTAGCTTTACCTTGCTCAAAGATGATAGGATCGATCCTACGCGTGTTGGGGATAGAAACACCCTCATTGTAGTAGAATCCCATATAACCCCTAGAAAAGTTGTCCTCTGCCCTGGAGAAAGCATACATTTCTTGAGGTTCAACCTAAGCCCTAAGCTTCTAATGTGGGCGAGAACAGCATCTCGAAGTTGAACCGCCTGTTCCCTGGATCGCGCTAGAATTAACCAGTCATCCAGGTAGTTTAGTACACGTATGCCCTGGTGTCGCAAGGGAGACAGAGCAGCATCCATGCACTTTGTGAAGGTTCGAGGGGATAAAGCTAGCCTGAAGGGAAGAACCCAAAATTGGTATGTGTTGTCTCCAAACGCAAACCTCAGGAACTTCCATTGACTGGGCAATATTCCTATGTGGAAATATGCATCTTTCAGATCTGTCGTCAAAAACCAGTCCTCGAACTGAATCTGTGGCACGATAAGTTTCAGCGTCAGAATCTTGAACCTGTATGTCCGAAGAGTACAGTTCATATGATGCAGATCTAAAATTGGCCGCATACTCCCATCTTTTTTGCGGACCAGGAAATAACAGCTGTGAAAACCTCCCTCCCTTAAGGAACGGGGTACATGTTCTATGGTCCCTTTGTCCAAAAGGGAGCGGGGGGGGGGGGGGGGTGTCGAGCACTGAACTGGACCCGGTGACCCTTTTCTATGGTAGACAGAACCCATGGAGACACATTTGGCAGTAGTTTCCACGCTGCCAAATGGTCTTTCAGTGATGTTAGCTTTTCCACATTCCGTTCGAGGGGAAGCATCATATTTCCGTCGCCCTGTGACAGCTTGCTGACCAGAGAAGGCTGAAAACGTGGCCTTAGCCAGGGCAGGATCTACAGTAGCACTGGGGGCTATCTGCCCTTACAATCTTACATCCCCTGATTCGTCCCTCCGTGGCCCATCAGGACCGTTCCTTCCTTGCCTGCTTTGCTTTTATGATCATTCTTAGATCAAGCCTCTTAGCAGGCTGAGGCTGTGGCTGCCCGGTCCCCCTAGCTCTCTGCGGGCTCACACTCGCGTTCTGTGCCTCCCTCGCACTAGCGCTGGCCATGAGTGGATGCCCAGGCGAACTCAACACGACAGGGAAGGAACTGGCTGAGCGCCGCTATTTGCTGTTTTGCCTCGCGAAACCTGTCAAAGGCGCTCCCCATACTGTTATGCTAAATGCAATGTCGAAGTTCCCTTTGAAAGGGAACTAAAGCAGTTTCAAATTTAGTGGGAAAAAACAAAGCCTAAGACCAAGCGTTTCAGAGAAAACATCCGTGATAGTAAAGGAGCCAGGCTCTAATAGAACTCAATTCTGGCCAGTCACAACACAACTGTGAGCTCATGGAGGCGGAGCTTCATTTATTAGTCATATTTTATGTATCAGTTCCCCTAAAGTTGAAGGTAGAAGCTCTGAGGATAGGTATGTATTTTTCTGTGCTCTTCGAATTAAACGGTTTAAAATAGTTTAAAGCACCTTTTCTACATTCAGACACTCAGTTGTGATGCACAATAGTATTTTAAGAAAGATATCTTTAGTTTTTTGACTAGTACAGAGTGAATGGGAGAGTTTTATCATGTACAGCAGTTTCTTTATGGAGGAGAAAATTCTCTCAAGTGAATACAACAATGTATTGTGTAAAATCCATTTTAGAAACCAAAGGATGTGATTTATTGTATAGTATATTTATACGTTATATTATATTTGACATTTAAAACATAGTATTTTTAAATATTGCTATATTACATGTTATTTAATCTGATTCCAAAGGATGTATTTTTATATAATGCTGAGTTCATGGTAAAAGTTCTGAGGATAGCAGTGTGTGTGAGAGAGAGTTTGAGAGAGAGAGAGAGAGAGAGAGAGAGAGAGAGACAGACAGACAGAGACAGAGAATTCTTTCTATGCTGTGTATTTGCCACTCTCATTTTATATACAGAAAGAGAAAGAATAAATCCTGTATGTCGGAGTATTTCTGGAAGAGGCAAACCTAGATTATGTGTGTGCCCAGGCACAATAAATGCATGGGGCCCTTCTGACAGATTTGGTTGTTATTATGTCTTTAAGTTACCCAGAGATATTGTTGTTACATTTTACTGCTGTTGAGGAATCGCAGTAGATGTGTGTTTCGAAGACTTTTTTGAAAACAATCGTATGAATATAGAAAAACGAATAATGATAAAATAAAGAATAAATTTGAGGTTATTTCCCTGTTATTAATGAACATATTAACTAACGTAAAGTAATAAGATGAAATAAAACTGAACTTGATGCGCATTTGTGTAACGTATCGTAGACTGGAGGCGGATGCAGGTGCAGATCAAAGTCTTTATTAGACACTAAACTCAAAACCAAAGTAAACGCGGTCTTCGCCGGCAAACGAGAAACGTGGTATACAATGAGATCATTCAAGGCATAGAAACGACCGACACAAATAATACAACCAATAATACTGAGCGACGTGCTCAGTAACCACGGCATTTAAATACCAAACATAATCACCTTAAAACATAAACACCTGTGGCAAATGAAAGTCACTTCACTCAATGTTGAGCAGGAAGCGAGCGAACCAAAACAATGTCATGTGACTCGTCAGGAGCCGAGCCACAGTGCCCTCTGCTGGCCGTAGCGTAACAGTTTGTTTGTCTTTAATTATCCTGATTTCATTCATCATTATGTCCATTATTTACCACTGTCCTGTTTCATCTTTTCCTCCACCTCTTGTGTTCCCTTGAGCATCTGACTGCCAGATAAGTTCATTTTTCAGATAAATTTTTTGAGAATTAAAGCTTGTCCGATTTGAGTGTGAAGGGGTGGTGCAGGAGCATAAATGAGTCTTCAAATGTGATTGGGGTTTCAACCTTAAAGGGGATTGCTGAAATGTTGCTGCACATTATTTTAAGATGAAAATTATTTAAATGATCGGGGGACCCTTTCAGTATGGGGTCCCCATACAGTTGCCTGCCCTGGTTTCTGGTCTTCTACTTCCTGTTATTCACTGATAACACAATGCAGGAGGGTCTTGGAGTGTAGGAGGTGCAGTTAAGCCAAGTCACACACATCCACTACATTAGCAGAAGTTTTATATTAGGAGGGGATTTATCAACAATTTCAGAAGCATAACATTTAATCAAGATAACGTTCAACTTTTATTGTTTTACAACAATTATCTAAAAGAAGATGCATCAAAACTAAAAATCAATA
The DNA here is from genome assembly GCF_001660625.3 of Ictalurus punctatus. Classification (NCBI taxonomy): domain Eukaryota; kingdom Metazoa; phylum Chordata; class Actinopteri; order Siluriformes; family Ictaluridae; genus Ictalurus; species Ictalurus punctatus. Next base: position 5,804,167 of record NC_030434.2, on the reverse strand, counting down.
AACGAGAAGCCCCCACTCGTGAACCACAGTCCTCAGGGTTTATTTACCATATTTAATTAAAAGAAAGAGCAACAAATTAGGCAAGCTCACAAACTGAGCAGTTTAAACTTTTGTGAGGCTTTTTTTTACTAAAGTATGTCAAATAAAGTCCAACTATGTTTATAGGATATGTAGTTTATGTTTATTTTGCTGTATTTGTGTCTTTTCTACAGAAGGTGATGGTCATGGACTCGTCCTGTCTGTGGGGGTGTGAAAGACTAAATACCTAAAAAATATTTGCACTTGGAAAAGTTTACAATCAAAATTAATTCAATTTGGGGTTGCAAAAAGTAAAACCATACTATTGGTCCATTGTGCTTAATATGCGCTTCAGTTATTACAGTACCTTAAATGGGAAACTCAACCAATTTTTGGCTTATTCTTGTGGATTATCTCTATCTCAAGAGAAGTTTATGTTTGGTTTATAATTCAGTTCCTTAGTTCCACTGAGTGTTCAGTGATAAACATTTATGTCTATATACCACTGTAATATAACCAGACAGTGCAGATATATGAATGGGGAGCTTCTGATTTTAATGAACCTGTCAATAACATTTTTACACTCACCAGTATTAAAAATGATACAAAAAGAGAAAATTGTTGTGAAGTTTAACTCTACATTTGTTTTTGTGTTAGGAGTGTGATCCATTCCAACAGAAGAGATCAGAATCTTCAGGACTCCGTTGTGTTTTTGTACAAACTTTACTAATATTCAAAGATGGAGATCCCCAAAAAACATTTAAAAAACAGGTAACCGACCATGTCATCATATCCCAGTCATTAAATATTCATATCTAAATGATTTATTGAGTATATATGAAAGGAATAACGTTGGTTAAATTTTACTGTTAATGAAAAGCTAACAGTCACCACTTAGCACGAAAATGTTAGATTCTGTTAATTGTAACATTAAGTAAAATTAATTAACATGAAGTAAAATTAAGTTAAATTAACAAGTTAGTTAAGAACTGTAAAGAGTGTATATAAATGACTAAAGGACTGTCTATAATGTTGTGCAGTAAACTCCGGGGAAAGAGATCAGAATCACCAGCACCCAGCTGTATCTCCATGAAGAGTGATAAGTCTCTGGAATTTGGTCTAAATTTTAAAGATGGTGACTCATCACTTCTACACTGGTAACATCTCCTCACTGTTAATGTCACTGCTTATGTCACAGTTAAGGGGAAATTACTAGAATGTATTATATTATTTATCATGGTATGTAGTATTATGTTGTACAGGACTGTATCACTTACTGTCTGCATTTTAACAGAATTCATGATTTTGTATACGTAATTAAACCATTGGGAATCCCTACTGTGATCAACCAATCTGGACCTCTGAGTGAGACACGTCAGTCTGATGTCTCCCTCTGATGTACATTCCCAGAAATAAAGCACAGTGGAATTGGAGTAACTTGTGGAAATATGAATGACAAAAAAAATAAAATAAAATAAAATAGCAGTGATTTTTAAATACATGCCAGATTTATTTTTTTCTAAAACGTCACATTGTGAATACTATAGAACTACTTTCCATGACATTAGAAGATGGTTGTTTTTACAGGCAGTTTGAAGGAATAATTCTGGTCATTGCTGCACACATTTCATCTCAGCTAAGCAGCTAACTGTAAAATAAATGCCTTGCTAAGAATGTAACAGGCTTAAGCTCGATATTTAGCTAACATGCTGTTGGCTCGAATTTAGCCTATTACCCAAAAACATTTAAAATTCAACTTAGAAGCCAATACTCACATCTACCTCTGAGACCAGTTGGAGATAGAAAAAATACACCAGCCGTGAGTGAGAAGAAGCAAGGGTCCAGCTTTATTGTTCCATTCCACCACACGAGATCCACACCGATGAGAATTCTCAGAAGTGATCCCCCCTACCCTGAGCTTAAGCTCCAGTATTTATACTGTATTTACACACTAGATAACCCATAGGTTTCCAGAAAAGGCCTATTTCACTTACCCATAGAATTGAAACCCGGGGTTTTACTTTACACATAAAATCAGAACTCAGGCATTTCCAACAACCCAGGAAACAAAAACCCAGTGTTTCTATTTACCTAGGTTTTCAAAAACCAGGGTTCTCTTTTACCTAGGTCTTCAAAAACCAGGGTTCTCCCTTACCTAGGTCTTCAGAAACCATGATTCCCATTTCCCTAGGTAATAAAAATGACGTAAGCAAGACGACTAAACAACCGGGAGGGACCTTGGTCTTATCGTTATCTCGAGGGGGGGGCAGCCACCCTTATAACTGGCTTTCTTCATGGTTCTCTAAAAATTAAGGCTTTCCTTGCGAGACGAGAATCTTCACCATCTGAATCATGAGTAAGTTATATTTTCCTTTTTTCCCGTACTTCTCATTTATAATTTATTTTCATATTTGCACTATATTTCTTATTTTATATATATTTATACTACTTGAAAAGCGGTTTACTGTACTTCCAACATCTTAATATCATTACAGTTCTACTGTCCTGCATATCCTACAATTCTGTTTTTCATAGAGTTTCTCTATTACTATAAGATTCTATTAAAGTTATTCATGTGTGTGTATGAGAAAGAGAGAGTGTGTGCGTATGTTGTGTCTACTTGCCCGCCCTTGACTGTACGAGCATGTGTGTGTGTGTGTGTGTGTTTTAGCACTCCTCAGCTCGTACACTTCTTTCGACTATTTCGACTAATAACCCATAAAGATCTTTAAAGTGTTTTACCAATTTATCCACTTCTGACTAAAACCGCTTCTGTATGTCTAGGTGCCGGTGCCCGTCGTCAGTCCCTTCTCTCACCGTTACTGGACCTGGATCTGGATCTGGACCTCCCTTATGTTTATTTTATGACATTTTTTATCCACAACATTTCCCCCTCTGAGGCTATGAAGCCTCATACAATACCTTAATTAAGCATGGAGGAACTGATTCTGCCGCACCCCATGGCCGTCCCCCGCTAGCTGTCGGAGGATTACTCTAACGAAGCCATAATCCCGCCCGTCGTCCCCGTAATCCAATGGGTCCCCTACATTAACCACTTCTACGCAACACCGATCCGAATAGGAGCTGAGGAGGTTTTGTAGACCTGGTGGGAGACGTGCTAGTGTTGTGCGCCCCGGGGCCTCATAGTAGATTGGCAGCTGGAGAATGGGCCTTAGGACCCCCCTACATCCACTTTGCGCCGGACATGTGTAGATGTACCTAGCCATAACTCTTAACCCTTAACTTACTTCTCCTTTCAACTATGTATATATATCTCATTTCAAATCTAACTACCTTGATTATACGTTTGTTTGCCTACATCGATTATAAGTGTGATTAACCGAGTTCCCCTAATCATTCATTACTACTACTATTGCCGTACGTATGAGTACACTACAGTAACTAACTACTTGATCTACACGTCCCTATCTTTCTCAACTAGGCCTGTCAGCCCACAGTTTTGTATTTGTCGGGACCTGCAGATTCTTGCTTCCCCTCAAAAACCAAACCCCAGTCTTTCGCAGTCAGGGGTGGGCGAAAAAACCTCTTATGAGGAAAAATTCCCACCCGGCCAGCACTATGTGCTCGGCAGCACCATTATACTTTTCTGTGCCTGATTGCGTCACATCACAAACATTTTATAACATTTTATAACAATACTTGACAGTCTGTTGTATGCAGTATCTGTATCTCTCTGTATGCTGGTTGTCTTCAGCTCAAGCACTTTACGTACTGTAGAGAGCCACCCTTTGGGGAGAGGTTAGGCTAGCACGTACACCCAGGGTATGGATCTTCACATCTTCTCATCCTGTCTGCCACAGAGCAGACCCCCCGTTGATGCTTTGTACCGGACCTTCACGTGTTCCCCACCATCTCGTCATTGGAGGATTGAGCATCCTCCAGGGGTTGCATGTTCTAGTCCGCTGCTGCCCTGTAGTCAGCCTTCTCTCGCGGCTCCGGGACTCCCACCTCCGGGTGAACACCTCCGGGTGAACACCTCCGAACACCTCCCCCCGTTGAGGCGGTGACGCCTCACACATAACACTGATAACACTGCACTTAGCTGTGTTCCTGTGAATATATAGCTCCATACATAATAGTTAGTGGTCTTATATATGTTTTTCGATTCATCTGCAATTACTCCAGCAGCCGTCCATCATAAGGAACAGACACAGACATGGGTCGACCCGTAAGCATTTCATGCGGTGTTAGATACATATTGCTGTTAGTCTGCATGTGATAGGTCATTAGTGCAAGAGGTAGAGCATCTACCGAAATACGTTTAGTATCAGCACAAATTGTATCCAACACACATCAGGGTATGCCAGACCTATCCCTGGTCAAGGAAAAAAATAATAAATAATCTTGAGCACACTTCAGGTGACCCTCCATCGTTGCCTGCAAGTACAGAGATCATTCCTCTACCTTCCCCCTCTGAGGCTAAGATCATGGGCAGCTGTAATACATACAGCAAGAAGTGCAGTCAGAATTCAATTAAACTATTTGTTCGATAAGTGGCGTTCCAATTTTTTCCTAGAACCTCATTGCATTCAAACAACTCCAAACAGACGACACAATCCATGGGCCTGAACGTCAGTATTTATATTATTTTTTTATTTATTTTTTTTAACAATTCTACCCTTAACCAGGTCTTTAGTGATAGACTTCTATTCAGCCAATTGGGCAGAACAGGGTGTTCATAATGTTTGCGAAATTTCAGACCCAAAACTTTTAAGCTCAACGAAATACAAATTTCGGCTGGGCAATCGTGAGTGTTCTCAGTGACTGGCTCCACAGAATTAATGACACCACTACAACACTTACAGTTGGTGAGTCTAACAGGTTTAAGAATTTTAGTTCGGGTGGCACATCATTAACCCCATATCATGTTCTTTCAAAATAGAAATGACCTGGTGTGATAAACGTAAGATCGATGTGTGAGAGAGCAATTTTCCCAATGCTCTGCACTAAGAGAGCATCTCCAGCCTGGCAATCCTTGTGCCACCAAATCCATTGTTTTCAATACATAAATTTCAGCCCTGTAAGCGCCCCATTCCCCTGAGCCGGGACCCCCCCCAGCAGCACCCAACCCCTTCAGTCACATGTAAGACACAGTCTTTGTTATTGTTTGCTAGCCATAGTTCAGGTGCAAAGCATAAGTTCATTCAATGTCAGGCTTGTCCAAAGACCACCCGGATCTCAGGGTGTTGTCCTTTAGTGAGCAATCAGTGATCCACTGCAGACCATACTTGATAACGTCCAGGAACATTTGTTGCGCTTTTATGGGGCGGAGGATGACCCCAATCATGTCCTGACGGCCTTGGGAGCGTGCAAGGGAGTCTATGACCACAGAGGAGTACACCACAGGGGAGCCCACAGCCCCGCGAAGGAGACGCTTCCAGGTGTACTACCTATCTAGGAATTGTTAAGAGGAATAATGACCTTGAGCTCTCACATGCAGTCATTTGGAAAAAGCGCTGATCCATAATAATATCATGTGGAATGGAATTACAGTTACAGGTTACAATTGGAACATCTTATATATATATATATACATATATATATATATATATATATATATATATATATATATATATATATATATATATATATTCTATATACATCATACTATAAATAATGGTTACTGGGTGGGTTGGTTGTATCGCAAAACTTATCGCTTTTGTTATCACAGCTTGCTGTAATAATGCTAGACTAAGTGGGCATGTCCTTTCAAGATATTGTTTACAGGGCAATAGTACTTGGAAACTGGAGACAGACAACTGGGAACACACAACTGCAAAACCCATCATTAAATGTCCAATTTATGCATCAGATCTGGTCCTTAAAACAGTGAATATTTATCGTGATTTACTATACCCTGATTTTAATAACGCAGGAAGCTATTAAGCTATTAAAAACAATTCAATATGAGGAGTTCGGTTTTTAACGTGTTAAGACTTGTGATGTTTACAGATCACTCAAGTTCGATATAAACACATCACAAGGTCCTGATTGTGTGGAGTCTGTATTTCTAAACTATTATTTAATCTCTTTTAATTTATCATTTTAATCTTTCATTAGACAATGGGGTTATACCAGAAATTTGGAAATCAGTTTTCTTATTTATTTATTACATTAAATCGGGGACATCCAACTATATTAGATCATTACAATCCAATAACACGGCCTCCTCGCCTATGTCCCTTGTAGAAAGCTTTTTCAGTAAACCGTTCACATGTTATCAGTCTGCAAGAAGTCTAAGGTCATACAAACATATCAGCACAACTGTTGTTTTGAAAGTCTTAAAACAATGTCACGGTTCCCTCTGCACTTCCCTGTCTGTTGATTTAGAAGAGGCTCTCAACACAGTGAATCAGGAAATATTGCTGCAGAGATTAAATAATGTTGGTCTATCGAATCATTTAAAAAATTTACTAAAGTAATCTCCACTGCTCTAATCAAACGAATAACACCTCTCTTAAAGGGGTTTTCCACTCTCATGTATAGTTATCCCTGTAAAATAGTTCTAGTCCATTTATTTTTAAAAGTACAAACCCAATTGACAAGGATACATTCTTATCCCTTCCTGTTTTTCATTTACCAGAAAGATATTGAGAAAGGAAAACAAAATTCCTTTAGTCTGAAAATTTGTGGTGCACACTACACGAACATATTAATATTCCATCTGTGCTAACGAGTGATAATCCCAATAAGATAGAACTAAAATAGAGTAAATGAGGTTGAGATCTAGATATGCATTTACAGTCCTGTTTATCCCACTAATTTACATTCAAAACAACCTAGTGAATTTGGTTCTATGTGTACAGCACTAGTCTGTAGTCTAAATGGTATACATGCATGTACATGCATTTTGTTTCTTATTAATTTATAACTGTATCAACATACTGTACTCAAAATATCACTCAGATCCTTCATACATGACATTTAAATGTTGCTCACTTTCGAGGAATGTGAATATGTATTTAACTTAGTCTAATAAAATTTATCATCTTGGCTGAATGCACAATTGTAAGAAGCATAAGATTCGCCCTATAATTTTATCCATTTCATTTAAACTGTATTTGACCATATTGAGGTAGTGTTAAATCTACTCATATCACAAACCACATTTCCCATCCTTCACTGCGGCCCACAAACATGGCTGGCTGCCATGGACCGCAATTCCCAGACCACACACACATAAAAATACCACACGCCAGAAGAATTCGCATTTACACTGCTTAAGATATTGTATAGACACGTACCCGTATAACAATCACCGATACACAAATTAGTTATGGTTACTCCAGCTCTTGTTAGCGAGTCAGTTCATGAAGGTAGACTGCTCTCTAAAACCAAATGTTTAGGCTCAACATTATCTCAACAGGGAGGATGTGACCTAGCCTGATACGGACCACATTGTGATCAGCCAGAGACTGTTACCTCGGGTCGGTTTTACTTTTCAGGGTTTTTTATTAATATCACTCAAAACGAACAGGTTCACATGTCAGCTGATCAATTTTATCATTAGTCAGGCAAAGATGTCTGTGCAGAAGAAACTATGTGGCACAATGCACACCACATAAACTATTATTAAAGTTCTCTCCGGACTGATACCATCGAGACATGCTGGTTGATTTTAATTTTTACAGGAATATATTTACGTATATATATATATATATATATATTGAATCACTTTGACTTTAATATAGGGCGTGAGATAACTAAAGGATTGGAAAAAGGGGAAGAAACAGAAATCTCTCGCACGAATATCTCTGGTTTAGATAACCGTCACCATGGAACTCAAAACACTTTCATTCAGTTTCCAAACAGGGAAACACACGGAATTCAAATTAAAATGAAAAGAATGATTTGGAGCTCCGGCGCGCATGATTCTGACCAGCCGCGTATCCCATCTAAACATGGAACTGTGTACAATCTGCGCAACACGGTCTCAATCCAGTCTGGTGTCATGCCAGGAGACTGAGGAGCCGGGCCGAAAGGAGACCCTCCCTCCTAACTTGGAACACGCACAGTAACACCATAATACTAAACAAACAACAAACACACATAAAACTCTTTTAGGCGAACCACACAGACAGTTTTGCAAAACACCCATCATTTTTGAGTTATGACAACTTTAAGTTAATTTCAACCAATGAAGCACATTGAGTTGGAGAAATCACCTTTTCCTCTACAGTCAAATGTCTTCCATTAAAACTCATTTAATAATCTGTATAATAAACACAAGTTTTTAACTTGATTACTCAGAGAAATAATGTTGTTCCAACTAGTTTTTCCACACTATTTAAAAGGAATTTAAGTGTTATGTACTTATTTACCATAATTGTGAACGCAATTTTTTTTAATATAATTTACTAACTTCAAGTTGTATAACAATAGTTACTAAAATGCTACAAATATAAATGAAATGAAATATAAATATAAATGGAATATAAATGAAAGGTCCAAATGGACTTTCTCCTTCACATTTGGAGCGTCGGACTCATTCATTTCTTAACAGTGACTTCTGGGGCCTGAAAATGCACACTTGTTTCCCCACCCTTTTCCCTGGATCACACAATCTGGGAATATGTTTTTATATATTACAGGTCTAGTAATTCTTCTTTACACAATGGGCAGTCGAACAGATGTCTAAAATATGTGCCATTGGCGTGCATGCTCCCCAAAATTTTTAACACACTTATACAGCAGTTATTGATATTAAATTAATTATAACACACACACAGTCTAGCGACTCACCGAACGTATGTACAGGATTTGAAATATTCAAAGTCCGCGATATCTCACAATGCTCCGCATTACCTAGCCCACTCTGAAGAATTCACACACACCGAATTGTCTTACCTTTTTCCCCTTTTTTTTTTCCTTGTCCTTCCACACAGACGCACAGATAAGAACGGACAGGAACACACACACATACACCCCCCTTTTCCATCAACAACGCAGGCAAGCTCACATACACACATTGTATTCCACATTATTACACTTATTTTACTACATGAAGTTTTCAAAGTATAAAACACCTCCAAACCAGCTCCGTATGCATGAAGCTTACAGTCATACAAATTAAATCCAACTTTCTCCAAAGGAAAAATTTTCTTTTCTCTAAATCTTATCCCACTTATCCAATACAGGTATGGAGCTCATGTTCAGAGCACTAATAAATACATTTTCCCTGTCTCCAAAACTCACACGCTCTCACATTATAAGCACATACATTATAAGCACACCACACACATTTGTTAGTACATATTCCATTCATACACCGGGCATGCTGTATTGCACGACCCGGACCTGGGCCCAGGATTTATTCCCCTCTCTATCCAGCCCTGGAATCTAATCTATCTATCTTTTATCTAATCCTTTTCCAGCGGTATTAGGGGTCCCCACCAATGCAGCCGCCACTAGACTGCTAGTCTAGTCTAGTAGCCGGTATCTGGGGTCTGAGGCCTCATTTTTCCACCTGCTTTCTATCCCAGCCCTGGAGAATTTCTCTATTTCTCTTTTTTCTACCTTTTTTCTACCTCCTCCAGCGGTATTGCAGGACTTTCACTCACACAACACATATACCATTTCTTTATTATAATTAAAAAAGTACATTCTATAATCTATACTTCTCTTACCTCTTCTCACTCACTCCAGGTTCTTTTGGAGACCCACTTAGTCTTTCTTCCCACCCCGGGGCTTCTCAATCGTAACAACAGACCACTAAAACAGAGCTTTGAAATAACAGGCGTCTGCAATGCCTTTTCCTATACGGCCTGTCTGTTGCTTAGAGAGCGAAGTCCCACGGGAGAGATTCCAGACATATAGATCTTAGCCCAGTCCCATCTGGGGTGCCAAATGTTGGCTCGAATTTAGCCTATTACCCAAAAACATTTAAAATTCAACTTAGAAGCCAATACTCACATCTACCTCTGAGACCAGTTGGAGATAGAAAAAATACACCAGCCGTGAGTGAGAAGAAGCAAGGGTCCAGCTTTATTGTTCCATTCCACCACACGAGATCCACACCGATGAGAATTCTCAGAAGTGATCCCCCCTACCCTGAGCTTAAGCTCCAGTATTTATACTGTATTTACACACTAGATAACCCATAGGTTTCCAGAAAAGGCCTATTTCACTTACCCATAGAATTGAAACCCGGGGTTTTACTTTACACATAAAATCAGAACTCAGGCATTTCCAACAACCCAGGAAATAAAAAACCCAGTGTTTCTATTTACCTAGGTTTTCAAAAACCAGGGTTCTCTTTTACCTAGGTCTTCAAAAACCAGGGTTCTCCCTTACCTAGGTCTTCAGAAACCATGATTCCCATTTCCCTAGGTAATAAAAATGACGTAAGCAAGACGACTAAACAACCGGGAGGGACCTTGGTCTTATCGTTATCTCGAGGGGGGGGCAGCCACCCTTATAACTGGCTTTCTTCATGGTTCTCTAAAAATTAAGGCTTTCCTTGCGAGACGAGAATCTTCACCATCTGAATCATGAGTAAGTTATATTTTCCTTTTTTCCCGTACTTCTCATTTATAATTTATTTTCATATTTGCACTATATTTCTTATTTTATATATATTTATACTACTTGAAAAGCGGTTTACTGTACTTCCAACTTCTTAATATCATTACAGTTCTACTGTCCTGCATATCCTACAATTCTGTTTTTCATAGAGTTTCTCTATTACTATAAGATTCTATTAAAGTTATTCATGTGTGTGTATGAGAAAGAGAGAGTGTGTGCGTATGTTGTGTCTACTTGCCCGCCCTTGACTGTACGAGCATGTGTGTGTGTGTGTGTGTGTTTTAGCACTCCTCAGCTCGTACACTTCTTTCGACTATTTCGACTAATAACCCATAAAGATCTTTAAAGTGTTTTACCAATTTATCCACTTCTGACTAAAACCGCTTCTGTATGTCTAGGTGCCGGTGCCCGTCGTCAGTCCCTTCTCTCACCGTTACTGGACCTGGATCTGGATCTGGACCTCCCTTATGTTTATTTTATGACATTTTTTATCCACAACAATGCCTAATATATATATATATATATATATATATATATATATATATATATATATATATATATATATATATATATATATATATATATATATTGCTTTAACAAGCCTATGTAGCTCTACATCAGTCATGTTCTTACTGAGAAGTTAGATATAATGGACATTTAGCTATATAAATTTGATCAGCTTACAAAAGAATTTATAGCATCTGGCTGTGCAGTAACTCACCTCTCAGTGTAACAACATCCCCCATGTTTAAAACATAACAAAAATAAAGTGCTCACAAACAACTAATCTGTAAGAATCTATAATAATATGTGGATGACATTTTAGCTAATGTCAATCCGATGCCTAAATAATTGAATTGAATTCTCAGTAGATATTTATGGTCAACCAAGCATCTATTGGTAGAGTTTTTGGGACTTCTGCCAAAGAAGCTGTTAAAGTAAGCTGTATGTGTACAGTATGTCTGTATGTAGTACAAAACAGAGAGTAGAGAAGCTCCATGTTCAGAGCAAAAGGAGCCGAACTGGGCTCGGAGAACTAATTAATGTCTGTTAGCAAGCACTTGTTTTCACCCATGTAACTACTAGTAAGATGTCTTGTAAGGTCGCTAACACAAAGGTAAATAATCATGTAACATTGCTAGCTAACATTATGGTAGCTACTTGTGTTGTTAACTTCAGTTATTTAGCTCAGTGTAATTGTGAAAGACTTACAGTTGCTCTCTGCCTCCTGTTGCTCTTCTCACTGGTGCAGCTCTTCTCTATACTCTGTCTCGAACATGTTGGATGCCACTGTGTAACAGTAACTCAAAACTCCTCATTCATTGAGTCATTTCTGTCACTTGAGAAAACAGTTCACTCTATCTACATTTGGTAATCATCTGTCCCTTATAAACAGGATTGTCCTGTATTGAAAAGTAAAATGCTGCATCCTTCATTGAGTTAATACATGACGCGATTTTTCCCACATTCTTAGACACATCGCTTAATATATGCACTAAGTCTACACAGTGGTTAGAGTAACATAATAGTGAATAAAATCAAACCAGTTTCACATAAAATAGCAGAGAATCTCAAAATCAGTGCTATGGGACAGAGAATAACAGACACAGACTGTGCATGTCAACATCATCATTGTCCTGGCTATGGAGTCTGTGGTTCTGAAAAACGTCTTCCAAAATAAGTTTTTATACCAAATTGTGTCTGTATTTGTCTCTGTTTAGAAAACATTACCTGTTCATTCAAATTGATTTGTTACATCATTAACAGCCTACAGGAAATAACGTAGATTAGCTAGAATTAAAACAGTGTTAATGCATTAAAAAATAATTATTGTAGCAAAATTAAGGTAAAGGTTTAGACTGTAGTGTTTAAGTGATGGATGTTTTCGTCTTTAACAGCTTAATTTTTTTCAGTGTTCAGCAGAAAGCAGGAGACAGAATAGAAAAGAACATCATCACAGATACAGGGTAAGATCAGAACCAACAACATGACTGTGACACTTACACGCTGGTATTATAAACCTCTCTGCTGTTATTAACTACTGACTGATTAGATTATAGAAAATATTTGGACCCCATGTCTCACCGTATCTTCCTACTTCACCATCTCACAGACACGACCCAGAATCTGCTTCTGTGAATGAATTCCAGAAAAAATTCAAATTAAACCTGATGAAGAAGTTTGAGTGTTTGAATGGAGTGATAATAAACCTGGGAAACCAAACACTCCTGAATGAGATCTACACAGAGCTCTACATCACAGAGGGAGACAGTGGAGAAGTCAATAATGAACATGAGGTGAGACAGATCGAGGCAGCATCCAGGAGAACAACAACAGAGGAAACACCAATCAAATGCAACGACATCTGTAAGCCCTCATCTGAACAAGACGAACTCATCAGAACTGTGGTGACAAAGGGGGTCGCTGGCATCGGAAAAACAGTCTCTGTGCAGAAGTTCATTCTGGACTGGGCTGAAGGGAAAGCAAATCAGGACATCCACCTCATATTTCCACTTCCTTTCAGAGAGCTGAATCTGATGAAGGACCAGAAACTGAGTCTGATGGAGCTCCTTCATGTCTTTTTTAATGAAACAAAAGAAACAGAAATGTCCACTTTGGAAAAGGTTCTGTTCATTTTTGACGGATTGGATGAGTGTCGTTTTCCTCTAGATTTCCAGAACACAGTGAGAGTGTGTGATGTAACTGAATCAGCATCAGTGCATGTGCTGCTGATAAACCTGATAAAAGGGAATCTGCTTCCCTCTGCTCTCATCTGGATCACCTCTTGACCAGCAGCAGCTGATCAAATACCCTCTGAGTGTGTCCATCGAGTCACAGAGGTACGAGGGTTCAATGACCCACAGAAGGAGGAGTACTTCAGGAAGAGAATCAGTGATCAGAGCCTGGCCAATAACATCATCACACACCTGAAGTCATTAAGAAGCCTCTACATCATGTGCCACATCCCAGTCTTCTGCTGGATTTCAGCCACTGTTCTAGAGAGAATGTTGGGTGAAGCAGAGAGTGGAGAGATCCCCAAGACTCTGACTCAAATGTACACACACTTCCTCATCATTCAGACAAACATCATAGGAGAAAAGTACTCAAAGAAGCAGGAGAGTGATGAAGAAATGCTTCTTAAACTGGGAAAACTGGCTTTTCAGCAGCTGAAGAAAGGGAACCTGATCTTCTATGAGGAAGACCTGAGAGAGTGTGGCATTGATGTGAGAGAAGCAGCAGTGTACTCCGGTGTGTGTACGCAGATCTTCAGAGTGGAGTTTGGGCTTCACCAGAGTAAAGTGTACAGCTTTGTACATCTGAGCATTCAGGAGCACCTCGCAGCTCTGTATGTTCATCTGATATTCATGATGGAAAACAGAAATGTTCTTAATAAGAATCAGTTCTCTGAATGGTAGATCTCAGAGGTACACAAGAGTGCTGTAGATCAGACTTTACAAAGTCAGATGGGACATCTAGATCTTTTCCTTCGCTTTCTTCTGGGTCTCTCACTGAAGTCCAATCAGAAACTCTTACAGGACTTAGTAGCACAGACAGGAAGTAGCTCCCAGAGCAGAGAGGAAACAGTTCAGTATATTAAGAAGAAGATCAGTGAAGATCTTCCTACAGAGAAATCCATCAATCTGTTCCACTGTCTGAATGAACTGGGTGATAATTCTCTAGTGGAGGAAATCCAACACTACCTGAAATCTGGAAAACAAAGTGAACTCTCTTCATCACAGTGGTCTGCTCTGGTGTTTGTGTTAATGACATCAGCACAGGATCTGGAAGAATTTGACCTGAATAAATATTTCAGTACAGATAAGATTAAAGAAACTGTTCTTCTGAAGCTGATGGCTGTGATTGCAGCATCCAGAAAAGCAATGTAAGTAAAGCTGAATATAACTGTTCTACTGTTACAGTGTTAGAACGAGAAACTGAAAACACTTTGACAAATATCTACTTTACTATGTTTTGAATTTAAGTTGATACAGGGTGGAGTTTATGCAAATAGATAAATTAGAGAATAAAAAATGCATAAACAAATGAATAAGACTGAAGAGCAGGTATTAAATATGTGGAAGTCAGCTGATTTCATTTGAGGAAAAACACTGAAGTCTCGAAGTTATGACTTAGTATCTTGAAATAATTAAAAAGGTTCTTGATATTATGATTTATTATTAGCACAGTAATGCTGGTTTTATGTTGGATATTTGGAAATCTTGTGCTTTTATTTAAATAAATCTTAGCAATGTCACACTCACATCTAGAAGCTTTAATTTTATCTTCATAGTTTGAAGATTATTTTCTTCACGTTTTTCTACAAAATTTCTGTTATACATGAAGTGGAATTACACAGACACATGGTATATAAAACTATCTTTATTGCTGTAATACAAAATTACAGAGAAACACACATATGTAGCCTACCAGTAACAAGGCACAGGTGAGAATCATCATATATCATCATATATATATATTTACACATGTGCAGCAGTACTTCAAATCAGAGTATTATAAAAGAGATTTGAAAGTGAGTTTCTGGGTCTTCCACTGGAGAACATGATAAAGAAAACAGAGATTCTGTCTGTATTTAGTAAAAAACAGAGAATCAGAGAAGTTCCATAACCAGAACAAAAGGAAATGATCTGAACTTGTTAATATCTGTTAGCAAGTAGGCTAATCCTACTTGACTTACCCATGTAACTACTAGTAAGATGGCTAGTAAGCTCAATAATGCAAACGTAAATAATCATGCAACATTGCTAGCTAAAATTATGGTAGTCGATTGTGTTGTTGCTAATTTCAGTTATTTATCTCAGTGTAATCGTGAAAGATCTACAGCTGCTCTCTTTCTCCTGTTGTTCTTCTCTCTGGTGCAGTTCTTCTTCTGTATATTCTGTCTCGAACATGTATGAATGGAGGTCACTGTGTAACACTAAATCAAAACATCCTCATTCATTGAGTCATTTCTTTCTCTTCAGTAAACCATTCGCTCATCACAACAATTTACATACAAAGCTGCGTAACTAATTATTAACATTAGGCCGCTAACTACAGTTCACTTACTTTTTCCACTTTGAATGTTGAATGAGTGTGTTCAATAAAGACATGAAAGATCAGAATTTATTTTGTGTTATTATTTTAGGCACATTATATTTGTCAATACCCTTGACTTAGATGAAGATCAGATCACATTTTATGACAAATTTATGCAGAAAACCATGA
Organism: Ictalurus punctatus; assembly: GCF_001660625.3. Taxonomy (NCBI): domain Eukaryota; kingdom Metazoa; phylum Chordata; class Actinopteri; order Siluriformes; family Ictaluridae; genus Ictalurus; species Ictalurus punctatus. The sequence continues at coordinate 5,788,378 of NC_030434.2, read as the reverse complement.
AATTCCAAAAGTTTCACATACTTTTTCTTGCCACTGTATATATATATATATATATATATATATATATATATATATATATATATATATATATATATATATATATATATATATATATATATATATATATATGCATATGTGGCATCATAAATCCAACTCTGCCACCCTGGGGGAGAACCAGAGAAATACTCCCAACTAAAGGCACACATAAGTTTCACCAATCGGGGCAAGGAACATGAGAGTGAGACGGGAGTACGAATATAAAAATGATATTTTATTATGACACCTAAGCTTCATTAAAACTTAACATACAAATATAAAATCGCTCTCCCATTAAACACAATAAGGATTTTAAACTGACCACTTCTCCAGATTCAGGCTTGGCAGGGACAAGGCAGGCCAGCTACAGCTCGGGAGGTCATCCAAAACCACTGCAAGTCACACCAAAATCATCAAACACTACCTACACCATAAGGAAGTTATTGTCTTGGCACACTAAGAACGCTCTGAAGCACACACCACTGAATAAATGCAGCTAGCCTCCCCATTCCACCAAGACTCACTGGCTCCTGGAGAGAAAGAAGACCTAAAATTAACCTCAAATTACACAAACACTAAACAAAAAGAAGCAAATTACAGACACCATGGGGTGGTGGCTAGATCACTCAGGCATATTAACACTACCACATGAACTACAGGCAGTTAACAGCACCTAGGCAGAACCAGAATTATGGTAGACAGTACAAATGAAAAATATAGCAACTATAGCATGGAGACAGTAAGGCTCAACATACATCCTCTCAATAGTAAGGAGGTTCTGTGGAACAACAAACCCGAAACAGGTTTGATTCTGGAAAACACTAATTTACCACTTAGCCTCTCAGACTACGTGTGGTTGCAGAACCAAAAATACATCCAAAACTAAAGCCAAAAAAGTAAACACTAGCATAGCGAACGATACTTGGCAAAGAAAGACAATAAATAAAACCATGAAGCAAAACAGATCGGGTGAAACAAAACAGCAGCAGTGTCACATGTAACGTCTTCGCCTAGGGATTTGCCTGAGAGTAGATCTAGATGCTCAACTCCCCACTCTCACCACTGGGTGCATAACAAACACCAGACGCAAAGTTGTGTGATTACTCACAGGTACCGCGGCTTGACATACATATACATATCATTCAGCCACCAGCTAAATGTTGTGATCACTGAACGCAATCTCCGGCACCAACTCACCACAATGCACGCGCCACCAACACCGCTCTAACACTGAATGGAAATGAGAGCCGGAAATGGGGGGGGCTCGCAATCACCAAGACACCTAGGTGCCTACCAAAATAAGGGTCCTTAAATAGTCGGGTAGCTCCCATCCTATTGGTCTGCCGAAGCCATACCCCGAGCAGAGCCAATAGGATAGTTAAATTGCTTACTCTGCCACATATATACAGTATCTCACAAAAGTGAGTACATCCCTCACATTTTTGTAAATATTTGATTATATCTTTTAATGTGACAACACTGAAGAAATGACACTTTGCTACAATGTAAAGTAGTGAGTGTACAGCTTGTGTAACAGTGTAAATTTGCTGTCCCCTCAAAATAACTCAACACACAGCCATTGATGTCTAAACCGCTGGCAACAAAAGTGAGTACACCTCTAAGTGAAAATGTCCAAATTGGGCCCAAAGTGTCAATATTTTGTGTGGCCACTATTATTTTCCAGCACTGCCTTAACCCTCTTGGGCATGGAGTTCACCAGCGCTTCACAGGTTGCCAGTGGAGTCCTCTTCTACTCCTCCATGACGACATCACAGAGCTGGTGGATGTTAGAGACCTTGTGCTCCTCCACCTTCCGTTTGAGGATGCCCCACAGATGCTCAATAGGGTTTAGGTCTGGAGACATGCTTGGCCAGTCCATCACCTTCACCCTCAGCTTCTTTAGCAAGGCAGTGGTCATCACAGGGACAGATCCTTATACTTGCCCATTTTTCCTGCTTCCAACATATCAACTTCAAGTACAGGACCGTTCACCTGCTGCCTAATAAATTCCACCCCTTGACAGGTGTCATTATAACGAGATAATCAATGTTATTCACTTCACCTGTCAGTAATTTTAAAGCTATGACTGATTGGGGTACATTACAGGACAGTGAAATTCATTTCTTCATATTTCCTAATAGCACCTGAAAATGATTGTCACCTGCGTCCATAACAACTCCCAGAATTCCACACCACAACCAAACACCTGCACTGAACTCCATTTCCCAGCAGGACAACAACACAACAACCCTACTCTAGATACTAGCTAGTTAGCTGTAGTTATCTATTAACTTTATCCATTTTAATTACATCAACAAGTGGAAGCAAGAAAGTGTTTGACACAAACTAATTCATTAATAGTATTTTTTTTTACTGGTCTTGGGTCTGTTTCTTCTTTTTTTGTGTGTATTTGCCTAATTTAGTACCTAGCGTATAGGAAGAAACAGCCCTGGTGATTTAAGCCTTTAAGCATATTGTCTAACTGCTGTTTGTACTTTTAGCATTTATGAAAACAAGAAGGTTCAGTGAGAGCTTTGATGACTTGTTTGATAATTTGCACTGGTGTTAGTTCATTATGTATTATTTTATTTCCTTCAGTATCAGGTGTAATACAATCAGCATGAGAAGTTGGCCATCTCTGGTCTCAGCGCTCAGCTCAGAAACCTCTGAGAGAATTTCATCTGACTGTGAAAACACTGGACCTGACCAGGAATAAAATAGGAAACTCAGGAGTGAAGAGTCTCTGTGCTGGACTGGAGAATCCTCACTGTAAAGTGGAGACACTGAGGTAAGATCATCTCTCTGAGTGTCACAATAACTCACTAAAAGCAGCAGTTGTATACAGTGTTGTTTTTCACCTGAAATTTTCTGTAACAGTACAACATGCAGAACAGATAGATTAGTCATTAAGTGATAATGATTTCTCTCCAGAATAATTTATGCTTTTAAATAAATAAATAAATGTACTTACAGTTAGATACCATAATTTTTGGACTATTGAGTGCACCTGAATATAAGCCGCACCCACTAACTTTAAAAAGAAAAAAAAATTGTACATATATATATATATATATATATAGGCCGCACTTGTCTATAAACCGCAGGTGTCCACGTTGTAACATGAGATATTTACACAGAAAGATGTTACACAGATTTTTTTTTACTTTTAATTAAATACGTACCGTAAATGCTTTTTTCCGAACAGTGCCTGTAACACGGCTGATTAAAAAAATAAAAAATACAGTTGCCTACCAGGAAAAGTCATTGATCGCTATCTTCATCTTCCTCCTGCGCACTAAAACCACTAAAGTCGGCTTATTCATTGTCGGAATTGAACAGCCTCAGAATTACCGGTATTTCGTCACACACTTCCTCAGTCTCTCTTTCGTTGTCGCTCTCAATGTCACATACGTCTCAAGGCAAATTCGCCCTTGAGCTTGTGCTGACCTCTTCATCATGCAGCAGTCCAGCCTTTCGAAACCAGTTGGTGATAGTATATTTTTTTGCTCCACGCTGTTAGGATCCACTGGCAGACTTGAGCAAAAGTTGCTCTTCGCATGCAATTTCCTTCTTCGACAGCCAGATCGATCGCCTTTAACTTGAAAGTTGCATCATATGCATTTCTTCGTGTGTTTTCCATGATGGGGGGGTGTGCATGAAGCGCAAAATGACTGATCTGAAGAATTTAGTGTGAGTGCGTTTGATTTAATTCGAACAGTTTCATTGGTCCACTGTGACGAGGCTAAATGTTTTGGCGGCATGAAGCTCGTTAGCCCGTAAAAATCCATAAATTAGCCGAATCATTGTTTAAGCCACAGTGTTCAAAGCGTGTGAAAAAAGTAGCGGCTTATAGTCCGGAAATTACGGTATATGTGCATTAAAAATAGAGATAAACAGAGATCCTTCTACAAAACCTGACTCATTACTTTTAAGGCCAGCAATACTTTAAGAATCTGCATTGAGTGACGTTGCTCAGTAACATTTTTGCGTGGTTTGTATCCGTGTAACAGACTAGTTCAATAAAGAGTTTACCTTCTCTGAAACAGACTCCACACCGTGTCTTTTCCCCCTGACTCTCGTGCACTGTAATCAGAGGATATAATAAGATGAAATGTATTTCAGTTTGTGTTAACACTGGAGCACGCTGTCAGAGTGGAGATGGGACTCATCTGAGAGATGAAGAACAGAACTGCAGTTGGTTGAGGAGTGCATGGGGCAACGGCAAAGCAAAGTCATTTTAACTGTGATAAAAACAAAATGATGTCTGTGTCTGTACACGTCATCTTCAATCACAGGAATTAGAGTAGGCCTGGTTTCCTTTTTTCACTCAAAATCTGAAGACTTTCTGAATGAATTTATTTAATAAAAATCTGATGGGGCAGTGGCCCATTCTCACTATTTCTTCCATTAAAATCATCAGTTGAATAAAATAATTTTAAATATCACCGCAACCAAATAATAATCCGACAGTTATAATGGTTCTCCTAATAGATTTAAAAGAATACTTAGCTGAAACAGTTGTTATTTATCGTTTTCTTCTGAAACAATATTTTGTCTTAGTTTGGTTAGATGTTCCCTCACAATTTAACATCATAGCCTATAAAGAACTTTATGTTTGAATAAACAAATGCTATGTTTGAACTTCTAGGCCTGTAAATGTTAACAGTTAAACAAAACAAACCTCTTGGTCTCTGTCTGCTTATGTAACTACGACACTTCAGATAGTTAATCTGCACATTTCCTCACTTCCTGTTGTAGTCTATGTAGACTAATGTTAAAATGTTGAAAGGCAGTGCAACACTATTTTGTTTATGTTTGTGTCGTTATTGATTAAGAAAGCTGCCCAAAATATGTGATTTAATTTCACATAGGCTGCTGTAACATTTTGGATCGTTGTAGCTGGTGTTTCATTGAAATTAATTTCTAGTTGTTTTTAATGAGAAAAGCTCCTGTAAAACACAGCAGTACAAATATCTCTCATTTTATCAGCCTATTTTCTACAACCAGTTTCATTTTGTGATTTTCTGTTAGGGGTGTTTGTGTGTTTGTGTGTGTGTGTGTGTGTGTGTGTGTGTGTGTGTGTGTGTGTGTGTGTGTGTGTGTGTGTGTGTGTGTATGCTACATAAACAAGTGGCAAATTAACAAACCTCTTGAGTGAAAGACTTTCAGCACTTTGGCTACTTTCTGCAGTCATGTAAGTTCTTTTGAGTAACTGCTGGCTTTTGAGTTTTATTTTCAAACCTGTGCACCTTGTTTTACCCAGGCCCACTCACTGTTAAATTTCTGGCCTCGCCACTGAACAGTGGTAATGTTTTGGTCAGAAATGTAAGAAATTTTTGTAAATAATATAATTGGCCGTGTTTGATAGTAAGTGTGCTAATGTTACGCTAACCGCTGTGTAAATACATAACAGATAATAATTTAGAACAATAATTTATTACACCATAATTATTAAAGAAATGATTTAATAAAAGTGGGACTATACCTCTACAGACACACAACGGTTGGTGACAGTTGAATTTGTGAATTTGAATACCAGTGTGAATGCAGTGCCAAAGAGTGACGTCATCTCAGTGAATCAAATCTTTTCTCATTTACTGGCCCTTTCTGTAAATTACATCATTACACCAGTACGTGTGAAAAGTGAGTGTTTTTCTGTGTGTTGTGACTCACTGAATAAATTACTCAACTGATTTGTTAAAACACTGAGCCATTCACAACTAAAACACGTCTTATTATACTAAAATGAGCGTTCCTACATATCTAGTAAAAGAGTGTTTAAGCAGCGTGTTTTTCCCACTCAGAGCAGATCTACTGTTTTTTAAATTAATTTTGTCGACTACATAACCTGCAGAATATTTTTTCATTTAAATGAAATAGAGAAGACGTCCTGCAGGATAAATTAAGTACTTGGGAACTTTATTTTATTTCTGCAGGAGGTGAGCAGCAGTCCTTCAGGAATTATAAAATCCTGCAGGAGTTTTCCCTTGAGCAGCGAGTGTGCTGGAAATTCCTGCATCTAATTAGAAATAGAAATTCCTGTGTCTATTGTACTGCTCCATCCTAAATCCTATAGGAACATTCTGCACAGTTCCCTTTCAAAGGGAACTTCAACGTTGTGTTCAGCATAACACTATGGGGAGCACCTTTTGCACGTGACCGGCATCTGAAGCTTGTGTAAAATCCTACCTATTTATAGGCCTGCCATGATCAGGTCACGTGGCAATTAAGCGCGTCACGTGATATAAATATGGCACCTGTGAATCACGCCGTCAGCCTTTATTATCTTCAGCAAAAGACTGCATGTCGGTTGTTTGTGTAAAGAAACCAAAAGATGCTTCATTTCCTCGCTATCTTTTCTCAAAATCTCAGAACTTTTCTATCCCTTTAAAAAAAACAGAAGAGAAATATGAGCAAGAGAATTCAGGAAGTTTGTTACAGTTTGCTCCAGTCTCATCACGGAGAATAGTACACACTTTCTGGGTGAAGTGTCTAGGGGTGTAGCATGCGATGGCAGCCTTGAGAGGCTGCGCATGGTAATGCCTACATTAAGCAGCTTGGCTCGCGACTTGCACTCTTCTCGGAAGCCGAAGCTTGTTGGGTTTCAGAGCCTCGCGGATCTGGGCCGCTGCCAAGGCAGCTAGCCGTCTCAGGTTCGGGGGATCTCTTATGGATCCGGAAAAGGAGCCGGAGACGAGCGCTGCTCTATCTTCTGCTCTGTCTTCCGGGTCCGGCTCTCCTCCTTCCGCTATGGAAAGGCTAAAAGGAAAAAACACACACACACACACACAAATAATAGTAATAATTCATCTCTGACTCCAAGGAGCCAGAAGGATGTGCTAAAAACTGAGAGCAGCATATAAAGAGCTGCTTGAAGTGATTACTAAGGCTGGATGAGCCTTTTTCTCCCCAGTGAAAGTAAATCCCTCACACTGCAGAAACTCCCCCTTTTTCCAGAAGTGCATGACAAAATATCAGGCTTCTGGGGGAAAACCATGCATAAGCCGTATTTAGAACTCCAAGATGTTTGATTATTCGGCCATTGTGGGGAATGAATGGCATAGCTATTTAGCTATGCTGAAGGTGGAGAAGGCGCTTGTGAGCTACCTTTCTCCATCGACGGCAGGTAATTAGGGCGGGCGGCTTTGCCATCCAAGCTACCGTGTAAGCCACCGTGGCATTGGTGTGCAAGCCCTATGCGGTAGTAGTCTTGCTTGTGGGTCACTGCAGACGATGACAGTGTTGCAGGTCTACCAAGCAGACCTGCTGAGTGAGCTCGACATATGGCGGCATTCAGCCAGTTCCTTCCCTGTTGTCTCAAGTTCACCTTGGCATCCACGAGTGGAGCCCAGGCCAGCACTAGTGCGAGGGAGACCCAGAAGGCGAGTATGGCAGCCTGCCAATCCCCGCAGACAGCCAGGGGAACCAGGCGGCCACAGTTGCAGCCTGCTACTAGGCCTGATCTGAGAATGGTCATAAAGGCCAAGCAGGCAAAGAAGAGCGGTCCTGAGGGGCCGTGGAGGGACGTATCAGGGGACATGAGGTTGTTAGGGCAGTTAGCCCCCAGTGCTACTGTAGGGCCTCCCCTAGCCAAGGCAGTCCCAAGTTTTCAGTGTTCTCTGGTCAGCGAGCTGTCACAGGGCAACAAAAATCTGATGCTTTCCCTCCAATAGAATGTGGAATAGTTAACATCACTGGAAACGTGGAAACTACTGCCAAATGTGTCTCCTTGGGTTCTGTCTACTGTAGAAAATGGTTACAGGGACCAGTTTATAGCTCGACCCCCCCGATTCAGAGGTCTGCTCACCACAGTAGTCAGCACAGACCAGAGCCCGACGTTAGTGCAGGAAGTAAGATCCCTCTTGGACAAAGGGGCCATAGAACATGTACCCCATTCCCTGAGGGAGGGAGGTTTTTACAGCCGTTATTTCCTGGTCCGCAAAAAAGAGGGGAGTATGCGGCCAATTTTAGATCTGCATCATATGAACCGTACTCTTCGGACATACAGGTTCAAGATGCTGACGCCCAAACTTATCGTTCCACAGATTCAGTTTGAGGACTGATTTGTGACTATAGATCTAAAAGGTGCATATTTCCACATAAAAAATGCACAAAGTGCATGGATGTTACTTCGGCTCCATTGTGACTACAGGGCATCCGTGTACTAAACTACATGGACGACTGGTTAATTCTAGCATGATCCAGGGAACTGGCGGTTCAACATCAAGATGTTGTTCTCGCCCACATGAAGAGCTTGGGGCTCAGGTTGAACCTCAGAAAAGTATGCTTTCCCCAGTGCAGTGGACAACTTTTCTAGGGGTTATAAGGATTCTACTACAGTGAGGGCGTTTCTATCCCCAACATGCGTAGGGTCAATCCTTTCAACACTGAGCAAGATAAAGCTGTGAGACTATTGGCGCTTATGGGCCTATTGCACAGGAGACGCTGAGAACTTGGGGGTTTCGTCAAAGGATGAAACCTTTGAGAATAATCAGTGTCACGCAGCGATTCCTACGTGCACTGAGAATTTGAGTGTCCCCGGTTTCTAGCCTTGGGTCACACTCTAGGGGTGTCTCCTTAGTGCAAGATGGTAATGACAGACACCTCCCTCACGGGCTGGAGCGCGGTCTTAGACAGCTATCCAGCTCACGGTCTCTGGTGCAGCCCTCATCTGGAGCGGCATATAAATTGCCTAGAAATGTGGGCCATATTTCTAGCACTGAAATTCCTTCATCAATTGAGAGGTCACCATGTGTTTACAGACAACACACCGGTGGTCTCATATTGACCACCAGAGAGGATTATGTCCGTGCCCCTTGTTCAGGCAGGTGCAACTAATTCATCTCTCTACAGAAGGAAAGTTTATCAGTGAGTGCAATGTACATTCTGGGAATATGGGGGCAGATATCCTGTTGAGGCAGGGGCTGAGGCCCAGGAATTGGTGACTCCATCCACAAGTGGTGGAGTCCATATGGCAAGGTTTGGCCAAGCAGGACTGCATGTGTTCGCCTCCGAGGAGACAACACATGGCCCGCTGGACGATATGGCTGGACGCCATGGTGCACATGGAGCTCACATCTGTACGCTTTCCCCCCATCGCTCTGCTGCCGCAAGTTCTAGCGAGAGTTCACCAAAACAGCCTATATCTGCTGCTAGTAGCACCTTATTGGCCAGCTCAAATATGGTTCTGAGAGATAATATCCCTGCTAGATGGCACCCCTTTGGAGATTCCCATCCACAGGGACCCACTGTAGACCCAGTGAACTGCGCAATAGCTACAGTCCTGGAGTTCTTACAAGAACGTTTCCCAGTGGGGTGGGCTCCTTCTACAATCAGGGTTTACATGGCCGCCATTTCGGCCAGCCACACCCCTGTTGATGGAGCCTCTGTGGGGCAACATCCTCTTAACTTCGCGGTTTTTGCATGGTGTCAGGCGGCTGAGGCCCATCTGCAGGCCACGCATACCTTCCTAGGACCATTCTGTGGTCCTGGAAGGTCTGTCAGGGGCCCAATTTGAGCCCTTAGAGTCAGCCTCTGAGAAGCTTCTGACTCTAAAGGTAGCTCTTCTGCTGGCCCTGACATCTCTCAAGCGGGTAGGAGATCTACAAGCTCTTTCTGTTGCCCCTTCCAGCCTTGACTTTGCCCCTGGATTAGCCAAGGCCTTCCTGTATCCTATGCCGCTTCATTCCCCACACCAGAACAAGAGAATACACCTGCTGTGTCCAGTAAGGGCTCGAGTGTCTTGCAGTGACCCTTGGGCTTGGGTCTTTTTGAACAGGCCGTACCCTCGGTATGAAGGAGTAGGTATTCTCGTTCCCATAGTGTTATGCTAAATGCAACGTTGAAGTTCCCTTTGAAAGGGAACATCTGGGTTACGCATGTAACCCTGTTCCCTGAGAAAGGAACGAGACGTTGCGTAGCTTTGTCATGCCAGGGCAGGCCTGTGAATTGCATCTTCGCTTCAGATAATAGAGGCTGATGGCGCGGTTCACAGGTCCCATATTTATGTCACGCGACAGGCTTATAAATAGGCATGATTTTACACAAACTTCAGATGCCGGTCGCGCGCGAGAGGCGCTCCCCTTGAGAAGGTGGCAATGTTTTGGTCAGTGATAATTATATCTTGTGATTGGTCAAGAGAGAGCAGAAAGTTCAACATGAAAGACACGTCATCATCATAGCAAGTAAACCAAGATATAAATCTGTTGATGAAGAGTGTCATTGTGTCTCTCTACAGGTTGTGTAAGTGTGGTGTATCAGATGAAGGCTGTGCTGCTCTGACTTCAGCTCTGAGATCAAACCCCTCACACCTGAGACAACTGGATCTGTCCTATAATAATGTAGGAGAGTCAGGAGTGAAGAGTCTCTCTGCTGTACTGGAGAATCCTCACTGTAAACTGGAGACACTGAGGTAAGATCAACTCTCTGAGAGTCACATGACCTGCTCCTCAGTAAGACACATTCTCTAATAGTGAGACTGAAGCAGAAGTTTTAGGTTCATCATCAATGTCCTGAGGAGGAAGATTGTTTCTTTTTATTTAACAATAAATTATCAGCGAGTAATCTGGTTTGAAAAGACATGAGTGTTAATTCTCTTCACAATTAATGTTTTATACTTTTATGATTTATCCATTGTATCTTTTAATTCATGACAGTGTTTGTTTTTCATGATGATTCAGAGTTTTACTTCCTTCATTCTGTAATAATATAAATATATAGAGAGATATTAGATGAGAGAAACTTAATATAACACTGAGTATGATCATTTTAATTACCCTGTTAATTACAATAAACAGGTGATATTAAACCCTCAGGTCATAATGAATAATAAAATCATTTTACAAACACATCATCTTTAAAGTAATTCTTACGCCAAAATAAAAATCTGTTGATGAAGAGTGTGTCATTGTGTCTCTCTACAGGTTGGAGTGTTGTGGTGTCTCAGGTGAAGACTGTGCTGCTCTGACTTCAGCTCTGAGATCAAACCCCTCACACCTGAGAGACCTGTATCTGTCTGAGAATAATGTAGGAGACTCAGGAGTGAAGAGTCTCTCTGCTGTACTGGAGAATCCTCACTGTAAACTGGAGATACTGGGGTAAGATCATATTTTAAATCATTAGTAATAAAACATGTTCTAATCTTCTGATTACAGATAGTCTGATCTTCTCAAGAAAGATCTGTTCATGTGAACGCTGATCAAAAAAGTAATTTTGTTGAGATGTGAGAAGCGAGGAGAAGCTACAAAAACATTTCTAAAGATCTCGTGTGTATTACTCAGTCCACAATGAGAGAAACTGTCTACAACCAGAGGAAAGTCAGTGCTGTTGTTCCTCTGCCTGAGATCAAGAGAGTGAAGAGTGTGTCATTCAGTGCATTTACATGGACAACAATAATCCACTCTTAATCCAATTAAGACCATACTTTGATTAAGAAACTACCATGTAAACAGCAATTTTTAATTACCTTAATCTAATTAAGGTCATAATCGAAGTAAGCAATAATCGAATTAAGACAGGTGGAGTACTCCTCTTTTAGTTGTATTATGGACGTGTATTACAGACATGTAAACACCTTAATCAGATTATGAACGTCGTGTGAGAGTTTTCATCGCATTTTGCGACAGGACACGATCACACACAGCAGTTCTCAACATTTCACGGCGAACAAGAGAGCAAGGCTGCGTCCCAAACCGCATACTTGTCTACTATAGGCCTGTAGTGGGGAAAAATACATGTATCTCGGCTACTGTATATAGGGTAAGTATGCGGTTTGGGACGCAGCCCGCAGCTTCAAGCAGTTGTCTATTAGCACGTATGGCATGACAAATAGTTAACTGCACTTGAACCGTCCATAAAAAAATTAAATAGAAACACCCAAAACTGTATACGGTACCATAACGAAGAGAAACTGTATGTCAATACGTGAAATTCTGGAGGGATGTCGGACGGCGTGGAGCGGTGACGTAATGACGCGGGCTGTTAATCTAATTATGTTCTAAAACATATAAAACGGGTACATGACAGCAGTATTCTAAAAGCGACTCATGTAAACACCTTAATCACATTATTATCTTAATCAGATTAAGGTCAATAATTAGATTACTGCTGTCCATGTAAACGTAGTCAGTGCGTCTCTCTGCAGGTTGCATGGTTGTGGTGTCTCAGATGAAGGCTGTGCTGCTCTGACTTTAGCTCTGAGATCAAACCCCTCACACCTGAGACAACTGGATCTGTACAATAATAATGTAGGAGACTCAGGATTGAAGCTGCTCTCTGCTCTTAAGGATGATAAACATTACAAACTACAGACAGTGTGGTGAGTCATGACCTTTTTAGATAAATTGTGAAAAAATAAAAGACTAATAAATTAACCTGATTGTCATTAGTTTGTACATTTCTCTTTAGTTCCAATAAATATCAGATTACCAGGTTAGGAAATAAAACCAGTTTTATAAATGTCACTATATTCTCTATATATCAATTGGCTTTAATGCTGTTTTTTGTTCAGTAAAGTGTGTTGATTTAAAATTCATGTGAAGGTAGAAGACAGGAAGTCAGACAGAGTCTACAAAATATCACAAATGAGTGCATGAGAGTGATTGTAAATGAACACCTGGTCTCCTTGTGACAGCCTGCTATCTCTGACTTCATACTGCTGCTTTTGTCTGAACAAGATGATCTCTGCTTTTCCCTGTTTCTGATAAGCAGCACACTTTCTTCTCAACTCTCATTAAAGCTAATAAAAATTATTTATATTTTATGGCACAGATATTTGATTTAATCACCCACTTTCCTCACCCTGACACTTACTCCAGCACCCTACCTCCACACCGTGTCTTCTGTCTTTCCTGTAACATTCACCTCGGCTTCTTCTTAAAGTCTGTACTTAAATATAAATGTAGAACAAGAGCTAAATGACACAGGTGTTCATTATTTTAAAAACTCCAAAGCCTGTGATTGGATAAGAGCAGTGATGTGATGGGTAAATATCTGCTCATTTTCCTGTTAGAACTTGTGGAAGTTCTCATTTGTTCTCACTAAATGTTATAACACAGATGTTAGTAAGAATGAAGAAATGTAGAATGATTAATTATAAACAGGAGATGATGATGTTTCTCTTGGAGCAGAGATGATTACATGTTGATCATGAAGTACCACAGTCCAGTTTGTGGTTATTAATTCACATGTTTTTCTTTTATATTCAGGGTGTGATGAACATCTGTGTGTGTGATGAAGACTCGGGTGTTCCTGCATTTCACTTTTGGGGAATAGAGAACACATTTATAAACACATCACTCATTTAGTTATAACACATTAACAGACTCAGAGACGTGAGAAGTGTGTGTTCAAAATGACCTCTGACCCCTGGATAAAATTCCCCGGACCTCCTTCTCATAAAAAACCTGAGGGATTATTAGGAACAGCGGTGAAAAAGCACATGACCTCGAGCTGAACCCAGTCAGTGGAAGAGAGAGCTAAAATGGACAGGAACAGTTTCAAGACATTGGTGGATTGCTCACCTGACAGGATTGACATCTGAGGAGTTTAATGAGTATTTAACAGGAATTTTGTAGCAAAATAATTTTGAACATAAATTTATGTAACAACCAAATATATTGTTCCACTGGGTGTTTTTGTAGAGAAAAGTAAAAATATAAATCACCCCATCATGCTGAGTCAACATCATAACTCAACCTTGCTGAGATAAAACAGTCCAGACTGAGTCGGTCCACATTGTACCCAGCGCTGGATTTCAGAATCGACCCTGAAAGGAAATTCTCTTATATCATGTACCCTCTTATATTATGAACTGCTATCAAATACCTATGATGAATGTATTCATTTAATTACCTCTTTAAATAAGCTGCCATTTTTCTTATAGCTGGCACATGTATTTTCTGTCTCTTGAGAAGACCTATTTTCATAGTGTGCTGTGTGTTTTGTTTTGTCTATCTGGCTGGCACTTGCACCAGTAGAAAACGTCCACGCACTGCTGTTATCAATGTGTACAATGTATAAATACTCCTGTTTTGAATGAATAAACGGGAAGTCTCTCTGTGAACATTCATTTGTGTCAGTGTGTGTGTTCATTCGGACTCTCCAGGCCTGAACTCTGCGGTAAACCACACTTTCTAAGCACAGAACTAAAAGTTAATAGAAGTAATAGTAGAACAGGCTGAAAGGGCTGACTGAGATCTAAAGACATAATAAAGGGAAATCTAACTAATTTCAACAGTTCTTCAAAAATAAATTTGTGTAACAACAAAATATTGTAATTCTGCCACTGGCTTTGACCTCAATAACCTAAACTTCCTTTGCACACATGAATTGGTTCTTATTGATGCATTAACATAACAAATTTATGTTCCAGATGTTACACTAAATGCTCTTTGGCAGCTCCGCACATTGGTGTGAAAACAGATGGAAATTGAAACATCACGTATTGAGTTAGAAGTAGCTGCAGGAGTGATGGAACGCTGTAAGAAACGCTGAAGTCATTGCTAGACATCCAACTGTCAATCCTGTTCATAGTTAACTTACTGGGTGTCGGTCAGAGGACAGTTTTTCACAGAATGCATGAATTCTCTGTGACAGGTTTATTGTTCAGTACAATAAGTGATGAGGAGCTGCACAGACCATACACATACACAATGTCCAACATAAAGGCTGAGATGTCTTATGTGTGCTATAGGTTAGTCATGGGAAGACTGAGGTCCTTAGGGTATAGAATACAGTGGAGCAGGTTAAAGGTATCAATGCACAGAGTAGATTCTGATGGGATTTTCACCAGGATGATACAGTTTGGATGTGTGATAAGGAGAAGCTACTGTGTAATGGCACCACTTTTTCTACTGAACATGGAAACTAACCACAAACACATTTCATTACTTATAATCATTATTTTCCTCTGCTGTACACTGCTGTCTTCTCCATGTCCTCCAGACTGGTTTTCTTAATTAAAAAGAATTTCCAACAGCTCTTACAGTATGAATAAAATGACCTTTAAGATGAGGTCATGAGGATTCTTTCTGGATTTTTTCCCTTGCAGTCTTGTCGGGCTTTTATACTGAAAAATATACACATGCACACAGTTTTACATACAGTATATACTGAGCTGTGGCTGATGGTAGAGACCATAGCTGCCAGGTTTCTATGATCTACTTAGTACTTACTTATGAAAACAGTACCAAAGCGATTAAATCACTGTAAATGTAAAAAAAAAAGAAACCCTAATCATTTTACTGTAAGTGATTTGAACACTTCCCATCTGAGGAGATTTCAGTTTTAGCCTGAAATCTCATTGTTTTTTTGTGTGCACTCTTTTTATTTGTTATGATATAGGATATGAGATATATTTTTGTGTGTGTGATGATAGTCAGAGGACATTGTGGTTATAAGTCAGGATTTTAGCAGTGCAGCAGCTTGTAAACGGCTTGGAAGTGACCACTGATTGACATGGATTCAAATTCTATTCATGCTTCCCACTTATACTGATCAGTACTTTCTGTGTCAATGGCTGAGCAGTAAGTCATTTCACAGGATGCGATTTCAACATTCAGACACAGATTAGATTCACAAGAGTGTTTTAAAAAAGATATCTTCAGTGACTAGTATGGAATGAATGGAAATGTTTTATCATGTACAGCAGTTTATTTTGGGTGGGAAAAAAAATCTCTGAAGTGAATACAACATTATGTAAAACCTCATTTTGCAGCTCAGTGGTTAAAGTGTTGTGTTACTGCTCAGAAGGCTGCGAGTTCAAACCCCAGCACCACCATGCTGCCACTGTTGGGCCCTATCTAGAACAAAGTCCAGCTATGTGTATAGGATGTTCATTTTGCCACATTTGTTAGTTTGTTTTCTATAGAAGGTGAGAGTCATTGTCTTATCCTGTCTATAGGGGTGTGCAAGACTAAAATACCCAAGTATTTGCACTTAAAAAATAAAAATAAATAAAAACAAATTACAAGCAAAATTCAATTTGTAATTGCAAAAGTACAACTCTACTAATGGTCCATTGGACATCAACCGGCAAGTAGATGTCCATAACACCTAAAACGGTGAATTTGAAAAACAATGAAATTCTGCTATATGTGATCCAATAAGCAACGTTTTTTTTAAATATATATATTTAAAAAACACACATACTACATGCCCCCTTTTTGTTGAAGGGTAAAGAGAAATAACATGCAGAGGTTGTATGATAATTGGTCAAAAGGAAGGACATAAAATGAGACCAAGGTAGTAAGGTTACTATTTTTCTGCTTCTTTGTACACGTGTATAATACAACAGGATTAAGAGGGGGGCCTTTCCACAGGACAACCAAGGTAATAGGCAAGAACTAAACAAAAAGAAAAGGGTGAATAGAAAAATAATATGCTACATACAAAGATTTAGTGAAGAATACCTAAAATCATCATACAGCAGTTTATTTAGTAGAGACGCACCGATATAAGATTTCTCAGCCGATACCAATAACCGATTATTCAGAGTGATATCGGCCAATACCGATAATTCTGCCTTTTATACCTTCTTTTAAATGAATAATAATTACACAATTCTGAAAGAAATGCAAATAAAGACTTTATTCTCTCCATTTCAGCAAGTTGTTTCACAGTAACTGGTCTCACAAACAGAAAACACATTACTCTAATTAACATTAACACATGAACTCAATTCTGAAGATTAAACTAAGATTTCTTAAATTATTGAATGTTATTAATTCATATTAACATTGACTGAATTCAAAAACCCTCCTGTTAGGAAATATACTAATCTACAAATCTATTTTTGCAGAGATTACAGAGTTTACAAATTGCAGTTTTGTCATCATTCAACACAAGAGACATCAGGAGTTATATCATACACTTTCTGTCAAACTGTCAATCAAAGTGTTGTGTGTGATAATTTATGACCCTCTGTGCTTCCCTGACTGACAGGTCTGTAGGGGTGGTGAGGGGGGTAACCCTATGGAGTTTATCAGATGATCAATCTGGCTCCTTTGTGTCTGGGGGTGTTGTGGAGAGGTGTGTGTTGGAGGGGAATAGTCCCCCTCCCAACGAAAGGTGTTTATGTTAATGAGTTTGGTTTTTGGTGGGGTGAAATACGTCTGAAAAGAAATAATGTTTTTAATATGGGGATGTGTTTGTGGTACTTTGTGGCGTTATTTCGTTTGTCTAAACACATTGTTAGAAAAGCATGATGTTTGAATGTGTACATATATAAGTAGAATATTTGTTTTGTGAAATAAATGAAAACAATTGTTGATTATGTTTTTCTTTGAATAAAAAGTTTAGGAGTTAAAGCGTCTTTTTTTTTTTTTTTTAAAGAATCTGTTTAAAATAATCGTTTGTATTACATACATTCTAAACACAAACCTTTAGGATGTAAAAATGATCAAAAGAGCTGTTTAAAAAGAATCCGTATTACTAGGTTTCCAAAAAACACATAAAAACTTTAGGAGGTAAAAATGGTTAAAAGAGCTGTTTAAAAAGAATAGCGCATATTACACGACTTCTAAACAAAGATCCTTACGAGGTAAAAATGTTAAAGTGCTGGCTAAAATATGTTTAAACTAGGAGATAAGTTTTTTCCAGAGTTGTCTTCCAGTCGCTGTGTTAAGCAGTAATGAAGTTAAACTGAGACACCTCACTCTCGCTAAACCCCGCTAACACATACGTGTTTTCAGACACGCCTCTCTCTCTCCCTCTCTCTCCCTCTCTCTCTAAACACACCCATATACGTGTTTTCATCGTAGCCAGTACGTTCTGTCAAAATGTCAATCACGGCGGTAGAACTAGAGGGCTAATTTATGGTTTGTGTTTTTCCTGACCGACAGTTCTGTAGGTACACCTAATTTATGGCCAGGGGTGGTGGGGGTGGTGGGGGTAACCCTATCCACTGAATCAGTGGGTCTTTTTGGCACCTGTATGTCTGGGTTGTGTCCTTCCATTCCTGGGTGTGTGTGTTTTGTGTATTGTGGGGGATCTCCCCCAACAAATGTGTTTATGTTAATGACACTGTTGTGAAACGTGTTTCTCCCTGAATTAATCACACACAAATGTATACCTTTTTGTGGTATAAGAGAATTTTGTTTCTGAACTTACTTTTGTGGTATTGTTTTATTTTGAAGCTTAAGGATGGTTTAGGGAAATATGTCTGAAAAGAATATCAATGTTTAATATGAGCGTGTGTTTTTGTTACTGTGTGGGTTATTTTGTTTGTGTAAACACATTGTTAGAAAAGCATGATGGTTGAATGTGAATATATATGAGCAGAATGTTTGCTTGTGAAATATATGAAAAAACTGCTGATTACGTGTTTGGGAGAACGGCGTGACTTTGAATAAACATTTACTGAAATAAAAACCCCTGAAACAGATAAACCATCGATGTGGCCAAAGAAATGTAAAAAATGTTTTTACATATATTCTAAACATAAACCTTTAGGAGGTAAAACGTTTAAAAGTGCTGTTTAAATGAATCGTGCGTTTTGTTTCAACTATAAACAAGATTTTGGAAAATGGTCCGCTAACGAGGATACTTACACAGAACTGCCGTTAAATACATATGATTTTGTCTATGCTTTGACATCCCATGTCCCCACTGGCTGACAGTCAAGTCATGTACATTTAGGCCCTCTGTCACACTGTTTGATCTGAATGTGTGATCTTTCCTGGCAGTTGTCTGTCTGTGTGTGAAAGAGACATGTGATTTCTGGGGGTTTTGCTGACCAGAATGCTTACAAATGTGTATATGTTAACGAATTAAGGAGAGAGTCGTGCGTCTCAGTGCGTAAATAATGGTTAAGAAGTTGTAGTTAAAACACAGAAGAATCTCTGCAACTATCTGTTACAATGGCTGCTCCGAGAAATCCTAATACCCCTAGAGGAATGCTGTGTATTCACCAACAAGAGGATCTGTTGAAATGAGAGAGGACCTGACTTCTGCTCCAAGAAAAAAAAAAACCCAAGATGTTAGTTTGGCAATTTATTCATGAAGATATTGTAAAGACGTTGTTGTTTAACCCTGAGCAGGGCGTCAACAACTCCAAAGATCGTGTCTTAAGGCCGAGGGTTTTTTTAGGAGGTAGAAAAACATGTAAAGATGATGTTTTAAAGGAAATGGGTGTTTCGTCCATAATGGTAAAAAATAAAAAATGGTTGTACGGCAATGTGAAATAAATCGGTGGAGACATACTGAGTACATTTCTGTTCCACAGTCTATAAGGATCCCCACCATTAATGTAGTGTGAAAAATGTACATACCCCCCGTGACTACATTGGTTAAGGTTTAAACATTTTTATTTTGTGATGGCAGAAAGACAAAACTGTTGTACATTTGGTATCTGGTGATTTTAGAATTAGACCCCAACTGTCAAATATGTTTTGACATAGAATGTGAATTGCTTTGTCAGGCAAAGAGCACGATGGTATGGAAAGAGTATGATGAGGTGATCTAATGCTGAGGAGTTCTACAGTACTTTGACTTGGGAACATTCCAACATGGCCCTCAGAGAGGCATTATCTAAAGTACGTACATATAATATAGATCAGATCACCAGTATGATCTGATCTATATCTTTACCCACTCCTGATCTGTAGTCAAAATGATTAGTTTATTTCCTTGTATGGGTTTTATGACAGTGAGCAGTCATATACACTATAAGCCAAAGTTATAGAAACAGGAGTTATTTGTAAAGGTTTCAAAATATTTTAACAGTTGAGGCATATTTCCAACAGAACAGAATATTAGACATTTAGTGTAAACTAGGGTAAAAAAAATTCTCTGAAATATATCGGTGAAAATATTTTTCCATTTTAAAGGCCTCATATTAGAAACGATAGTACAGCCTTTGTTGATAAGTTACCAACTCATACTTTATAACAATTTGTTTAGGAGCATCTGAATCTGGCAAACAACTTTTATCCCATTTAGGCATGCAATAAAAGTTAATAAACAAATTAGGAAGAAATGACTTGTACACTACTGCTGCGGGTATTAAGTCAAACCATTTTGTTCAAACTTCAGTGTGATCCATAGAGTAGCAGAAACCTATGGCACCTTATGAATACCATGTGGAGGATTAAGTTGACTAGTCACTTACAGTTACAAAGGCATATCCTTGTGCAGGATCACTTTCACACTGTTTCATCTACTTGGTTTTCATATGGTTCGTATCCATCATTGCAAATATTATAAATTTCATTTCAAATATTCCAGTGTGTCTTGCCTCTGTGCACAATATCATACCTTCTGTATCTGCATGTGAGTGTTTATTTTAAATGGAGGCACAATGCCTAGGGAATCGGTCATCAATTTCTTCTGAAGTCATCTGTGGAAGACATAGCCTTAACATGAGCTTCATTTCTTAATTGAATGTGAATTTAATCATAGATATAATCTAAATAGGTGATGTGTTTTTATTTTCCTTACTCCGGGACTGCCTGATCTTTGAAGATTTGACATGGTTGACTTGCTTTTCAACTAGGGTGCCGGTGGAGCGCATGGTGAAAATCCATGTTCCTACATTCATACGTTATGTTAGATGCCAGACTCTCCTAGGTTGAAGGTACTTCATAAAAAATCTTAATGAAATGAATTTTTTAAAAAATCTGAATATGAAAATGATTCAAGACAGATCCAAATAAACAATAAAGTTCCAATGAACAGTAAAGCTACACGTTCTCTTCCTCTAACTTGTTCAGTACTCGTAATACAGATTAAATACGTGTGAGCAGATGATGTAAACTATGGATCTGGTCCAATGTTATTTTGGAACAAAGAGCAAGCTGAATTTTCTCAACATGAATGTTGTGTGTAGTTTATCAGATTGTCTAGATGTACATCACACATCTGATGAACAAAGATTTCCTCTCCTATGCTGTAATGATGGCTGGAAACTAGGACTTAATGTCATATACTGTAGAAAGGTCATATAGAACATAGAGAAATCTCATTTAGCGCTTTGGGAGTGAAGTCACCTTTCACTTTGCTTTTTATTCTGATCACAACCAGACAGTTATATTGTTTCTGAGTTTAGTCTTTGTTTAGACTTTGTTGATGCTGAAGAAGCAAAAGTCTAAGGATCCCTTAACCTTCAGATTAATGATTTGCAATTTCTGCACACAATGCTTGAAACGAAACATGTATAACGAAGTTAAAAAGGTAGAAAGGGGGTCTATGAATTAGTTAATGGGCTATTCATCGCTAATAAAGTAGTGCTTAAACAGATACATTGCAGACAAATATAGATATAGACAGTTTTATTTTGTACATGCATATGAACTTAATCTTCACCTATCATCATTCCCTGTTAACCAAATCTGTCACCACCTAATAAAACAGTTTAAGACACTAACCAAAGTAAGTATACAAACTGAAGCTATGATAAAAGAACAAAAACAACGAACCTTTCTTAAAAAAATTCCTAAATCCTCTGACCAAGTATACGGCTGTGCCATCTGTCTGTTAAATAAATGCCAGTCCTTTATGCTGAAAAAGAAGGATCAAAATATTCTGCCAGTAGTTTGGCACTGTGACTCAAAAAGTTGTCTTTCATCTGACATCTGAAAGCTAACTACTGTCCCAACTGCCGCTAACTACTGTCCCAACTGCCGTACAATACTGATAATGCTCTT
This sequence comes from Ictalurus punctatus, assembly GCF_001660625.3. NCBI lineage: Eukaryota > Metazoa > Chordata > Actinopteri > Siluriformes > Ictaluridae > Ictalurus > Ictalurus punctatus. The sequence goes on along the minus strand of NC_030434.2, from coordinate 5,766,701 downwards.
ACACTTAAGAGGGCTGATTGGAAGACCAAGTTAAATAATATTATTATGTTTCTTCCTTATAATGTCTTATATTTGATAAAATATATTCGTATACATCTCATATTACTTTTTGCCTTTTCTTATATGTTGACATGGTAGAAGACGTGTCAATGGGCAAAGCTGGTGCGAAAGTGATCCTGCACAAGGATATGCCTTTGTAACTGTAAGTGACTAGTCAACTTAATCCTCCACATGGTATTCATAAGGTGCCATAGGTTTCTGCTACTCTATGGATCACACTGAAGTTTGAACAAAATGGTTTGACTTAATACCCGCAGCAGTAGTGTACAAGTCATTTCTTCCTAATTTGTTTATTAACTTTTATTGCATGCCTAAATGGGATAAAAGTTGTTTGCCAGATTCAGATGCTCCTAAACAAATTGTTATAAAGTATGAGTTGGTAACTTATCAACAAAGGCTGTACTATCGTTTCTAATATGAGGCCTTTAAAATGGAAAAATATTTTCACCGATATATTTCAGAGAATTTTTTTTACCCTAGTTTACACTAAATGTCTAATATTCTGTTCTGTTGGAAATATGCCTCAACTGTTAAAATATTTTGAAACCTTTACAAATAACTCTCCTGTTTCTATAACTTTGGCTTATAGTGTATATGACTGCTCACTGTCATAAAACCCATACAAGGAAATAAACTAATCATTTTGACTACAGATCAGGAGTGGGTAAAGATATAGATCAGATCATACTGGTGATCTGATCTATATTATATGTACGTACTTTAGATAATGCCTCTCTGAGGGCCATGTTGGAATGTTCCCAAGTCAAAGTACTGTAGAACTCCTCAGCATTAGATCACCTCATCATACTCTTTCCATACCATCGTGCTCTTTGCCTGACAAAGCAATTCACATTCTATGTCAAAACATATTTGACAGTTGGGGTCTAATTCTAAAATCACCAGATACCAAATGTACAACAGTTTTGTCTTTCTGCCATCACAAAATAAAAATGTTTAAACCTTAACCAATGTAGTCACGGGGGGTATGTACATTTTTCACACTACATTAATGGTGGGGATCCTTATAGACTGTGGAACAGAAATGTACTCAGTATGTCTCCACCGATTTATTTCACATTGCCGTACAACCATTTTTTATTTTTTACCATTATGGACGAAACACCCATTTCCTTTAAAACATCATCTTTACATGTTTTTCTACCTCCTAAAAAAACCCTCGGCCTTAAGACACGATCTTTGGAGTTGTTGACGCCCTGCTCAGGGTTAAACAACAACGTCTTTACAATATCTTCATGAATAAATTGCCAAACTAACATCTTGGGTTTTTTTTTTTCTTGGAGCAGAAGTCAGGTCCTCTCTCATTTCAACAGATCCTCTTGTTGGTGAATACACAGCATTCCTCTAGGGGTATTAGGATTTCTCGGAGCAGCCATTGTAACAGATAGTTGCAGAGATTCTTCTGTGTTTTAACTACAACTTCTTAACCATTATTTACGCACTGAGACGCACGACTCTCTCCTTAATTCGTTAACATATACACATTTGTAAGCATTCTGGTCAGCAAAACCCCCAGAAATCACATGTCTCTCTCACACACAGACAGACAACTGCCAGGAAAGATCACACATTCAGATCAAACAGTGTGACAGAGGGCCTAAATGTACATGACTTGACTGTCAGCCAGTGGGGACATGGGATGTCAAAGCATAGACAAAATCATATGTATTTAACGGCAGTTCTGTGTAAGTATCCTCGTTAGCGGACCATTTTCCAAAATCTTGTTTATAGTTGAAACAAAACGCACGATTCATTTAAACAGCACTTTTAAACGTTTTACCTCCTAAAGGTTTATGTTTAGAATATATGTAAAAACATTTTTTACATTTCTTTGGCCACATCGATGGTTTATCTGTTTCAGGGGTTTTTATTTCAGTAAATGTTTATTCAAAGTCACGCCGTTCTCCCAAACACGTAATCAGCAGTTTTTTCATATATTTCACAAGCAAACATTCTGCTCATATATATTCACATTCAACCATCATGCTTTTCTAACAATGTGTTTACACAAACAAAATAACCCACACAGTAACAAAAACACACGCCCATATTAAACATTGATATTCTTTTCAGACATATTTCCCTAAACCATCCTTAAGCTTCAAAATAAAACAATACCACAAAAGTAAGTTCAGAAACAAAATTCTCTTATACCACAAAAAGGTATACATTTGTGTGTGATTAATTCAGGGAGAAACACGTTTCACAACAGTGTCATTAACATAAACACATTTGTTGGGGGAGATCCCCCACAATACACAAAACACACACACCCAGGAATGGAAGGACACAACCCAGACATACAGGTGCCAAAAAGACCCACTGATTCAGTGGATAGGGTTACCCCCACCACCCCCACCACCCCTGGCCATAAATTAGGTGTACCTACAGAACTGTCGGTCAGGAAAAACACAAACCATAAATTAGCCCTCTAGTTCTACCGCCGTGATTGACATTTTGACAGAACGTACTGGCTACGATGAAAACACGTATATGGGTGTGTTTAGAGAGAGAGGGAGAGAGAGGGAGAGAGAGAGGCGTGTCTGAAAACACGTATGTGTTAGCGGGGTTTAGCGAGAGTGAGGTGTCTCAGTTTAACTTCATTACTGCTTAACACAGCGACTGGAAGACAACTCTGGAAAAAACTTATCTCCTAGTTTAAACATATTTTAGCCAGCACTTTAACATTTTTACCTCGTAAGGATCTTTGTTTAGAAGTCGTGTAATATGCGCTATTCTTTTTAAACAGCTCTTTTAACCATTTTTACCTCCTAAAGTTTTTATGTGTTTTTTTGGAAACCTAGTAATACGGATTCTTTTTAAACAGCTCTTTTGATCATTTTTACATCCTAAAGGTTTGTGTTTAGAATGTATGTAATACAAACGATTATTTTAAACAGATTCTTTAAAAAAAAAAAAAAAAGACGCTTTAACTCCTAAACTTTTTATTCAAAGAAAAACATAATCAACAATTGTTTTCATTTATTTCACAAAACAAATATTCTACTTATATATGTACACATTCAAACATCATGCTTTTCTAACAATGTGTTTAGACAAACGAAATAACGCCACAAAGTACCACAAACACATCCCCATATTAAAAACATTATTTCTTTTCAGACGTATTTCACCCCACCAAAAACCAAACTCATTAACATAAACACCTTTCGTTGGGAGGGGGACTATTCCCCTCCAACACACACCTCTCCACAACACCCCCAGACACAAAGGAGCCAGATTGATCATCTGATAAACTCCATAGGGTTACCCCCCTCACCACCCCTACAGACCTGTCAGTCAGGGAAGCACAGAGGGTCATAAATTATCACACACAACACTTTGATTGACAGTTTGACAGAAAGTGTATGATATAACTACTGACATCTTTACACACAGCACCAAATCCCTGTGTTTTCATTGTGGGGGAAAAAGAAAATAAAACACTCTCCTCTAGCCCAGTGTGCAGAGCCTCGGAGAGTGACACCGAAAGAGCTGACAGGAGAAACAGTGTAGATATCAAAGTCAAAAACACTACACTAATTTACAGAATCACAAAGTGCAGCTCAAACCTCTGAGAGTACAATAAACCTTACACACAACACAGCTCTCTCTTAATGTGACTCTCTCCAATCTCAGCCTGTTCTAGTCTAGATATGACATCGAGTAATCCTTCTTCTTCTTTCTTCTTCTTTTTGTTTTTAATGGCAGTTGGCAAATTACTAAAAGTGCATTACCGCCACCTACTGGACTGGAGTGTGGGTAGTAGATTGGCAGGGAAAATAAAAAAATAAAAAAATAATAATAATAGTAACAATAATAATAATAATAACATTAAATAGAAAAAAACACTAATAATAATAACACCAAAACAATACCACATAAATAAAAGTAAATAACGAGATAAAAAAAAGCTATATACTAATTATTCGTACTATACATTACTAAATTCTCTCACTTATACCAGTACTTCTTAAATAGTTCATTAGGGGGCGGTGCATTTCCCCAGATGTTTCCCCCAGCAATTTCTCTAGTGTCATGTTTTGTTTTCCAATCTGCATCTCTAGCTCAGTTCTTTCCTCCTCATATCTTTTGCAGTCTAACAGAATGTGTTTTACCATCTCTTGTGTACTGAAGTGTGTGCAGAGTCCAGTGGCGTGTTTTCCTATTCTGTTTAATGCTAGATTTAATCCAGCATGCCCTATTTTAAGATGTGTAATTATCATCTCTTACTTTGGGTTGCTGCCCTGCCTCACACTCATGCCTACTTGTTTTTTTTATGGTATATAGATGTCGTCCGGTGTCAGCTGTGTCCCAGTATTCCTGCCATATTTTAATTGTGTGTCCCTTTATAATGGTTTTCATCTCTGCTCTACTTAATGGTACTTGTATATCAACTGTTTCATGTTTTATAGATCTTTTTTCCAGTACATCCACAATTTCATTCCCTTCTATCCCTACATGTGCAGGAAGCCAAAAGAAGGAAACACTCAGCCCCCTAGCATGAAGTTTGGGAAGCAGATAAAGTATTTGGTAGACAACATCTTGTCTGCATGATGTTTTCCCAGACAGTATGCTTGATAGTGCTGATAGACTGTCAGAAGCTATAGCGACAACTTGGCTCTGAGGATTTTTTTCCAACCACTGCAGTGCCAATAGGACTCCTAATAATTCTACAGTGTACACTGATGAATAATCGGTCGTCCTTTTTTTGACTGCTACTTCATACCGAGGGATGAAAAAAGCCGCACTAGTGCGGCCTGTCTCAGGCTGTTTTGACCCAACTGTATATATGAGTAGCTTATCCTGAAATTGGTCCATATAGTTTTGAATTATTATCCCTTGTGGTGCTATTTTCGAATTGTTGTAATCTTGTATCTACAGATAGTTTTATGAATCTCCAGGGTGGTACAGTTGGCATCACCACAATGGGGCTTACTTGTAGCTGACTGAGACCTGCATTTTGTGCCTTTACATTTCCTAACCATGCAAAGCTATTAAAGTTAGTCCTATAAAACTCTCAGCATTCTTGTAAGATGGCTTTCGTGGGGTGCACCCTGCTATGCCCTTGTAGATTTACCCAATATGCCAGCATGATCTTAACCCTCCTGATACACAATGGCATCTCTCCTGTCTCAACCTGTAATGCAATCACTGGTGATGTTTAAATGCTCTAGTACAGATCCGAAATGCTTGTGCCTGTTCTACATCAAGCTTTTTAAGATTTGATTGTGATGCTGACATATATTCTAGGCAGCCATAATCAAAGGCGGCCCTCTTAAGAGCCTGATATATATTTATGAGCGATGCCCTACTTGCTCCCCACTCTCGCCCGGACAGACATCTCAGAACATTACTAATCTTTTTACATTTGTTTTTAATTTTATCAATATGCAGACCCCAGGTCAGCTTACCTATACGCCTACCAAAATAAGTGTCCTTAAATAATCGGGTAGCTCCCACCGTATTGGTCTGCCGAAGCCACACCCGGAGCAGAGCCAATAGGATAGTTAAATCAATTATCCTGTCACATTAGTGAACAACTCATTAGTTAACATTAGTAAACAATTAGTAAACATTAGTAAACAACACATTAGTAAACAACAATTCTCTGGATTTTAAACATCAGTTACTACCAAATTTGTAGCTGATTATTTTGTTTGTGAATAACAATAATTTACATGTGTTATCCTTTTTGAGCTACTAAAGCTACTGAAGACAGAAATGTGAATATGTGAAAGTGAAACTAACTTTACCGCAGTCTCTTTCCTGTGTAAGTGCAGTACAGAGAGGATAAATTGCTGCTAGTATGTTGTACTGTATGTGATTAAATGCATTAGAGAATCATGAAAACATAATACTGATGAAGTTTCAGCAAAAGGATAGATTAGGGTTTAGATTCGCGAGTCAGCTCCCAACGTTCACCAAAAGATCCGGATCAAAGAGTCGACTCATTCCTGAGCGACCCATCACATGCAATGAATCCTCCTTCCTAAAGTGAAAGCGTTTCTCCCTCAGACTCCATTTTGTGGAGCGATTTTAAACTTTTAAAGAAACTAAGGCAGAAACGCTGATATTAATGTCACACAACAAGGGCTGTTGACTAAAGGTGAGTGATTTCTTTATTATAAATGACTTTATATAAGAAGAATGATGATATATTGTAAATAAAACTCGTGTAAAATCAGCTGTAGGAAATCTGCAGCGCGTGAGGTGCAGGCCTTTCAACTTCCTCTCTTCATTTTCTCCTGAATTAAACATTCAGAAGGTTTGGGGAATATCATTTTATCAGTGTGGAACAAACATCATGTGTTTTAAAATATATTTCGTCACATTTCTCTCAGTTGAGCTCGAAACCGGAAGTTATGGGTTGCGTCGGTAATGGTGAACTACACAGTAGGAGAAAAGACAATAAACAAACATTAAAAACTCACAAATATCCACGTTTACATTCTCAACTTTATTTACACACAAACAGCAAAGTTGACAGTTTGAAGAACCAGTTAATTTAACTTCTTCTTCTTAAAAAAAAATCGAAAAATTTGTTAAACATTTGAATAGTTAAACATCGAAAAACTCGTATTTTGTGCATGTTTGGTGACCTGTTATTTTTTTTTTTGTAATGGGGCGTCTTCACCACACCTCCAGAAATGACCATTTTACAACCCCAATTCCAAAAAAGTTGGGACGTGGAGTAAAATGTAAATAAAAACACAATGCAATGATCTGCAAATCTCATAAACCCATGTTATTCACAATAGAACCTAGAAAACATATCAAATGTTTAAACTGAGTAAATGTACCATTTTAAGAACAAATAAGGTAATTTTGAATTGGATGGCTGCAACATGTCTCAAAAAAGTTTGGACGGGGCAACAGAAGGCTGGAAAAGTAAGTGTTAGTAAAAAGAAACAGCTGGAGGTTAATTGGGAACAGGGCAGTAATATGATTGAGTATAAAAAGAGTATCTTAGAGAGGCGGAGTCTTTCAGGAGTAAAGATGGGCAGAGGTTTCCCAATCTGTGAAAATCTGTGTCTACAATTTGTGGAAGAATTTCAGAATAATGTCCCTCAATGTAAAATTGCGAAGACTATGAATATCTCATCATCTCCAGTACATAATATCATCAAAAGATTCAGAAAATCTGGAGAAATCTCTGTGCGCAAGGGACAAGGGTGAAAATCAGTATTGCATGCTTGTGATCTTCGGACCCTCAAGAGGCACTGCATTAAAAACACGCCTGATTCTGTAATGGAAATCACTGCATGGGCTCAGAAACACCTCCAGAACTCATTGTCTGTGAACACAGTTCGCCGTGCCATCCACAAAGCTGGTTAAAGCTCTTATCAGGCAAAGAAGAAGCCATGTATGAACATGATCCAGAAATGCAGCTGTCTTCTCTGGGCCAAAGCTTATTTAAAATGGACTGAGGCAAAGTGGAAAACTGTTCTGTGATCAGACGAATCTAATCTTGAAATTCTTTTTGGAAACCATGGACGCAGCATCCTCTAAAGTAAAGAGGAATAAAGAGGAGAGAGACCATCCTTTTTTTGTTTTTATCAGTGCATCTCTGAAGGTATGGAGGTGCATTAGTGCCTGTGGAATGAGCAGCTTGCACATCTGGAAAGGCGACATCATTGCCGAAATGTATATACAGATTTTAGAGCAACATCTGCTTCCATCCAGATTCCATCCCATCCTTACTTTTGAGAGACTCTGCCTCTCTAATATACTCTTTTTATACCCTGTCATGTTATTGATCACTTGCCAACTAACCTCCAGCTGTTTCTTTTTAAGTAACACTTACTTTTCCAGTCTTTTGGTGCCCCTTCCCAAATTTTTGGAACAAATTCAAATTTACCTTATTTTGTTCCTTAAAATGGTACATTTACTCAGTTTAAACATTTGATATGTTTTCTATGTTCTATTGTGAATAACATGTGGGTTCAAGAGATCTGCAAATCATTGCATTGTCTTTTTATTTAAATTTTACCCAGCACCCCAACTTTATTGGAATTGTACGTCACGATACTGAAACCCCTGGAATTTAGTGAATGCCGTGCAACTGATGGAAACTACGTGAATCAAACATTCCCATAATGCAACGGGCTGGTGCGGACAAGCTCAGAAAAAAAAATTGTGTTGGGAAAATGCGTGCCAGCTCTTTTTAAGTATTAAACCTTAAAAGACCTAGATCGATTTTTGGGAAATCCAACTCCTGTATTTTTTGTTTTTCTAACATATTCTAGCAGTCAGCATCAAGTGCCATATATCATTTTAAACAGGATACATTTTTTTTTTTTATCAATCTAGCTCATTTAAAGTGCCAAAAAAAAAAAATCTCTGAGAATGATTGGATTATCTAGTATAATATTTAGAAAAATGCCAGAAACAACTTGTGTTGTTTTTTTGTTTGTTTTTTTTTTACTGTGGACTCAAACAAAACCTTCTTTTTTCTTTATAAAGTTATACCTGGATGTTTTAGACTTCCAAATGAAATTTTGTCTTCATCTAACATTCCCGTAGCAAGTTATAGCCATTTATTACAATATTATTCTATGCATTTTTCAATGAAAAAGGGAATTTTATTTACTGAAAATGTAGATGTGTCCATAAAAGAACATGAACAAATGCAAACAGTGAAACAAGTAGTGAAAACTGTCTTGTGCAGTTTTCACAAATACAAAGAGTGCAAATGATATTCATAAATACAAATTGAGAAATATACTAAATGCAAATGAACAACTGGTGCATATAATTTTCACAAACTCTACAAGAAGTATTTACATAATATAACAACCAGAACTGCATTCAGTAGGGACAGTCCTGAGGTTTTATGTGTCACCTTGTGACCCCCTGCCGCTACGCCACTAAGCAGCAACATTTGTTCCTGTTTGCCTCAGAGGAACCAACTGCATAGGACAGTGCTAACATGGTGGAGGTAGTATGTCCGGGATTGTAGTCATAATACACACACATACTGATTAGTATGTACTGTTTCAACAGCTGTGCAGTGTGTCACTGTCACAGTACATGATTTCAGATGCAGCTGTGGTGTGTTTATAGCCTGTAAAGAGGTGTTGTATGGAGTGAAATCAGAGTCAGCAGAACCTGAATTTGTAATGCTTGGGGAACAACGTGCAAATTCAAGCTGTCAGATATTCAAGAAGTTTCAAATTCAATAACTAAAAAAATAATAATAAACACCGAGTGATTCAGAGAAAACATCTCTCAGAAATGCTCAGAAAAAGGAAAGGAGCTAGGCTCTAATAGAACTCAATCCTAGCCAATCGCAACACACCTGTGAGCTCATGGAGGCGGGATTCATTTATTAGTCATATTTTATAGTAATGCATCAGTTCCCCTGAAGTAGAAGGTAGAAGCTCTGAGGATATGTAGGTAATTTTTTCTGCTCATCGAAGTAAATTGTTTCAAAATAGTTTAAAGCACATTTTCTACATTCAGAGACTCAGTTGGGATGCACAATAGTGTTTTAAGAAAGATATCTTTAGTTTTGTGACTAGTACAGAGTGGATGGGAGAGTTTTATCATCTACAGCAGTTTCTTTATGGTGGGGAAAATTCTCTCAAGTGAATACAACAATGTATTGTGTAAAATCCCATTTTATAAACCCTAGGATGCGATTTAAAGTATAGTATATTTACACATTATATTATATTTGACATTTAAAACATAGTATTTGTATAAACAAAATTATATTACATGTTATATAATCTGATTCCAAGGGATATGTTTTTATATAATGCTGAGTTAGTGATAAAAGTTCTGAGGATAGTGGTTTGTGTGAGCACTATGAGAAGGATGGTTCAAGTGGCCAAAAAATCTCCAAGGATCACAGCTGGAGGACTGCAGGAGTTAGTTGTGTCTTGTGGTCAGAAAATCTCCAAAACTACAATCTGAAGTCACCTACATCACCACAAATTGTTTGGAAGGGTTTGAAGAAAAAAGCCTCTACTCTCATCCAAAAACAAACTCGAGTGTCTTCAGTGTGCCAGACACTACTGGTACTTCAAATGGGATCGGATTCTATGGTCAGATAAAACCAAAATAGAGCTTTTTTGTAATAAACACCAGAGGTTGTTTTGGAGCACACAGAGGTAGCCATATGGAAAAGTACCTCATGTCCACGGTTAAATATGGAGGTGGATCTTTAATGTTTTGGGGCTGTTTTTCTGCCAGAGGACCTGGACATTTAGTTAGGATACATGGCATCATGGACTCTGCCAGAAAGATTAAAATGGGCCGTGGTTGGATCTTCCAGCATGTATTCTCCAACCTCATCAGGAATTATAGGAGAAGACTCAGACCTGTTATCTTGGCAAAGGGAGGTAGCAAAAAGTATTGACTAAAAGAGTGCCAATAATTGTAACTGTATGTGTATACCACTGTAATATAACCAGACGGTTCAGATATATGAATGGGGAGCTTGTGATTTTTTTTAATGCACTTGTCAAAAAAGGTTTTAGGCTCACCAGAATTAAAAATTATACAAAAAGTGAAAATTGTTGTGAAGTTTAACTGTACATTTGTTTTTGTGTTTTTTAGGAGTGTGCTCCATTCCAGCAGAAGAGATCAGACTCTTCAGGACTCAACTGTGTGTTTGTGCAAACTTTACTAATATTCAAAGATGGAGACTCCTGATCTGGACACAGATAATGTTTCCCCACACTCAAAAACCCGGTAACCTACCATGTCATTGTATTCTAGTCATTAAATATTCATAGTTATACCATGGTCTTTCTGAATGCTAGATTCTGATTGCCTGGAAGGTGTGCATTCAAACTGTTGAATTTGGGGTGGGCGATCTGACGATTTTTGATTGTCTAAATTATATTTTCATGCGTCTTTCATGTGAGACGTATTTGAAAAACAGTTCAACATGAGCTAGCAGCAGGTGAATGAGGAGCTGGTGTGAAAAAAATGACTCGACGTCAGTAATGTGGCAATGGTTTGGCTATGCACAGTCAGAGATTTCTGTAATGTTTGTCAGGCAACGGTCAGCACTTCCGTAATACGACAAATCTTTTCAAGCACCTTAAGAGGAAGCATCTGAAGGAACATGCCATGAGTGTTTCACTCAGGCCGGTACAACAACCCCACTCATCCTGAAACATAAACAATTAGCACTGACTGACGCATTAGAGCAGTCGAAAAAATACGAGGTGTCTGAGGCTTCACATTCTAACTATCTAGAATATAGTGACGTTCAAAGTTGTGGACAACGTGGGATTTAAGAGACTGGTGCACACTTTAGATGGAAACAGGAAACGCGAAGTTTTCCCGAACAGGAAAACTCATCTACTACAGCCTTGGGGTGTGTGTGTGTGTGTGTGTGTGTGTTTGTGTGTGTGTGTGTGTGTGTGTGTGTGATTATATATATATGGTATAAGCAGGAAAATCCAGAGCTAGAAATTTAAATCGTTTAATGCACTCCACTTCATGTCAGGTGGTTCTTTTCCTCCATGGCATGCATTAAAATGATGTAATGCACACCTAGCCATGGATTATCCCTTACCTAAATTATTTACTGAATACATATGAAAGGAATAACTTAAGCAAAGTTTTACTGTTAATGAAAAGCTAACAGTCTCCACTCAGTATGAAATAATGTTTGATTCAGTTCATTGTAAGTAAAATTAAGTCGTCATTAAATTAAGAAGTTAGTTAAGAACTGTAAAGAGTTTATATAAATCACTAAAGGACTGTCTATAATGTTGTGCAGTAAACTCCAGGGAAAGAGATCAGAATCACCAGCACCCAGCTGTATCTCCATGAAGAGTGATCAGTCTATGGACACTCCTCTGAAGTTTAAAGATGGAGACTCCTCACCTCTACACAGGTAACATCTCCTCACTGTTAATGTCACTGCTAAAGTCACAGTTAAAGGGAAATTCCAATAAAAAAATAAAATAATACAAAGGTAAATAATCATGTAACGCTGCTAGCTAACATTATGGTAGCTACGTGTGTTGTTATTAACTTCAGTTATTTGTCTCAGTGTAATTGTGTAGAAAGATCTACAGTTGCTGTCTGCCTCCTGTTGCATTTCTTGCTGGAGTTCTTCTTCTGTATATTCTGGCTCGAACATGTATGGTTGGATGGCACTGTGTAACAGTAATAATAATAATAATAATAATAATAATAATAATAATAATAATAATAATAATAAACTTTATTTTATTTTTTATAAAGCGCCTTTAAAAGCAGCTTCTCAAAGCGCTGTACACAAAATAAGCAGTACACAGAAAAATAAAACATAAAAGTTAATAAGAACTCCAGAACAATGCTAAATTTATCTGTCACTGAAAAGCTGATTAATTCATTTGGTGTCACACGGCTGGACTACTGTAATGGCGTTTTAGCCGGAGTTTGTAAATCCACAATTAACAAATTGCAATATGTTCAGAACTCTGCCGCCCGGATCCTGACGGGAATCAGGAAATGTGAACATATTACTCCTGTTCTGGAGTCCTTGCACTGGCTCCCGGTCAGGGTCCGTGTCGATTTCAAGATCATGATGTTGACATACAAGGTATTACATGGCTTGGCTCCGCAATACTTATCTGGTTTATTAATCCCTTACACCCCAAATCACAGACTGCGCTCCTCACAGTGTAATCTGTTAACTGTTCCACAAACACACATAACATCTGTGGGTGACGGGGCTTTTTCTGTCTACGCTCCTTCACTCTGGAACTCTCTTCCTCCTGAACTCAGGGAAGCCCAGACTCTTGGCATTTTTAAAGCTCTTCTCAAGACACACTTTTTTAAACTTGCATTCGACTGCTGATGTCTTTTATACTTGTTTTATACTTATATTTATTATTAATGTTGTTGTTTTTGTTCTTATTAACTGTTATTTGTTTTATTTTTCTGTGGACTGTGATTTTATGTACAGCGCTTTGAGAAGCTTCTTTTAAAGGCACTTTATAAAATAAAGTTTATTATTATTATTATTATTATTATTATTATTATTATTAACAGGAGTAATATGATCACATTTCCTGGTTCCCTTCAGGATCCTGGTGGCAGACTTTTGTACATATTGCAATTTGTTAATTATAGATTTAGAAACTCCGGCTAAAACGGCGTTAAAGAAGTTTAGCATTGGTCACAGTCTAGCTATATTTCTGAGGTGAAAAAAGGATGCTTTAACAGTGCTCTGAACAAAAGAATCAAATGTGAGGCTGGTATAGAAAATTACTCCAAGGTTTCTCATTTTACTTTGGGTCTCTAGAACAGAGCCATCAACAAACAGAGACAGTGGACCAGATTTGCGAATTTGATGAAACTTATAAGCATAACTTTGGTTTTCCCACTGTTCAGACACAGAAAGTTATTATTCATCCATGTTTTTATCTCAGAAATACATTCAGAAAGAAAACAAACATCAAGGTTTTCACCAGACTCTGAGTGAATGTAGATTTGGGTATCGTCAGCATAAAAGTGATAATGGAGGCAGAGTGCCAGACCTGTAACCACCCATAGAAATAAAGTGGGAACGGTCAGTAAAATAAGATTTAAACCAGTTTAAAACTGTCCCAGACACACCAAAAACACTTTCAAGGCAGGTAAGTAAAAGACCATGATCCACAGTATCGAAGGCGGCTCTAAGATCAAGAAGAATATGAATGGAAGTACTCCAGAATCAGAGGCCATCAACAAGTCATTGGTAACTTTGACCAACGCCATTTCAGTGCTGTGAAGTTTATGAAAACCTGACTGAAGGGGTTCAAAGAGGTTATTAATTGTAAGATGATTACATAGTTGAGAGGCAACAACACGCTCAAGTATTTTTGCCAAAAACTCAAGATTTGAAATTGGATGAAAATTGTTCAAATCATCCACGGAAACATATTCTTTCTTTGGTACAGGTAACAGCAGCAGTCTTTAGTACTGCTGGAACGACCCCAGTCTCCAATGATTCATTTATAATGCTGAGGATATTAGGGCACCAAACATCGAAGCACGATTTAAATAAGTTTGTGGGAATTGGATCCAGCAAGCAAGTGGTTGATTTCATGCTGGATTCCTCCCTTGTGAGAGCCTCGGATTCAAGCAGGGAGAAATGAGTGAAAGAAACACCAGTGAATGCAGATGGACGAAGAAGTGAAGAGGCAGAGTCAGGTGTGACAGGAATTTCTTTGCGAACATTATCAATCTTAGAATTAAAAAACTGAAGAAAAGAATCACATAGCTGCTGAGAAACAGGCAAAGTGGTAACAGCATTAACTTGAAGCAGTCTGTTTATGGTTTGGAACAAGTGTCTGGGATTATTTTGATTGTTTACGGAATGGAAAACGACTTATCGGACATTTTCAATTAGTATAAACAAATGAATTATTTTATCGCCGCAGTTCTGGTACAAGATTCGTCAGGACACTTGTGGCTTTCTGTGTGTACGGTTTTATGTCTGTGTGCTTAACTGCTAGTGAGCAGGGGGATGGGAAACGCGCGGAGTTTGAGCTCCCTGCTGTGCAAACAATTCACACCTCTCCACGAAAACATTGAGACAGAGATAAATCTGAGAGCAGGACTAAAGCTTTTTTGATAGTAAAACACAGTATACAACTGCCACAATAAAATTATAACATTTAAACCCAAGATCGGACTTGTATAAACGTTTACTACCTTATATTAGCTACATAGACGAAAATCCAGTTCACTCGCGGTTTTATAAATCATGCACATTTCCATTAGTATAAAGTCCATCAGCTTTATTGAAGAAAACGAATGCAATGCTCCATATTTAGTCACAAATGTCCTCTTCAAAATGCATTAAGTGTTTTGATATCCCACTCCTCTGGAAATTAGTAATTAGCCATAAACTGAACTGAGACACCATCTAAAAAACGATAATCTGCTTTGGCTATGCTGAACATCCCGCCTCCTAAATTTTAATCGGGCAGTCTAACTTGATTTACACCCACTTGGACCAATTCAATTCCAATATCAAATCTCCCCTTCATCTGTAAGATTTTAGAAAAGGTTGTAGCAAAGCAGTTATGCTCGTACTTAGATAGGAATAACATTCATGAAATGTTTCAGTCAGGATTTAGACCTCATCATAGCACAGAGACAGCGTTAGTTAAAGTAGTAAATGACCTTCTACTGACCTCTGATCAGGGTTGTGTCTCGCTGCTTGTGTTACTCGACCTTAGTGCAGCTTTTGATACTATAGATCACACTATTCTCCTTGATAGATTAGAAAATGTCTGTTGGTATTAAGGGAACAGTCCTCTCCTGGCTCAGGTCTTATCTGACCGATCGTTATCAGTTCGTAGATGTAAATGGTGATTTCTCCATGCGTACTGAGGTTACTTTTGGAGTTCCACAGGGTTCTCTTTTAGGCCCACTGCTCTTTACTTTATATATGCTACCCCTAGGTCAAATTATTCGTAAACATGGAATGTTACACTGTTATGCTGATGATACACAGTTGTATGTTTCAGCGAAGCCAGAGGACAGACAGAAGCTTAGTAAAGTTGAGGATTGTGTAAAGGACATTAGACATCGGATGTTAACTAACTTGCTTCTACTTAATTCTGATAAAACAGAAATACTTTTATTAGGCCCACATGTAGCTAGAAGTATTCTTTCTGATCACATGGTTACTCTGGATGGTCTTTCTGTTTCATCATGTACAGCAGTTAAAGACCTTGGAGTGATTATTGACTCCAGCCTATCATTTGATGCTCATGTAGATAATATTACTAGGATATCTTTCTTTCATCTCAGAAATATTTCTAAGATAAGAAACATATTGTCACTACATGATGCGGAAATACTAGTTCATGCATTCGTCACCTCTAGATTAGATTACTGTAATGCCTTACTGTCTGGATGTTCCAGTAGGAATATAAATAAGCTCCAGTTAGTCCAGAATGCAGCTGCTAGAGTCCTAACTAGAACTAGAAGATACGACCATATCACACCAATATTATCAGTACTGCACTGGCTCCCAGTGAAATCTCGCATTAATTATAAAATACTTTTATTAACCTATAAAGCACTAAATGGTCTCGCGCCACAATATCTAAGCGACCTTTTGGTTTTCTATGATCCGCCACGACTACTTAGATCAAAAGATGCAGGCTATTTGACTCGAATAGTGAAGGCTACAGCAGGGGGAAGAGCTTTCTCTCATAGAGCCCCACAGTTATGGAACAGTCTTCCTATTAGTGTTCGGGACTCAGACACAGTCTCAGTGTTTAAGTCTAGGCTTAAAACGTATTTGTTTACTCAAGCCTACCCTGACTAGATTCTGTTCTACTACTTCGCAGTCATAATTATCTTTTCTCTCCTCTCTCCTTTCGCCGAGCCCCACACGAATTTATGGAGATACTAGAGATCCAGATCCTTTCTGCCTCTGGGTGGAGCTCAAATCTTCTTTAATTCCAGACTGCTGGGACTACGGCTGCTCCTAACGCCATACAGACTTCATATAAATCCATAATGAACTTTTTCACACTAACTGTTGTTATCCAGAAGAGGATGGGTTCCCTTCTGAGTCGGGTTCCTCTCAAGGTTTCTTCCTCTTAAAACATCTTAGGGAGTTTTTCCTTGCCACCGTCGCTACTCAGTGGCTTGCTCAGTTGGGATAAATTCACACCTTTAATATCTGTATACCATGTTGATATTTCTGTAAAGCTGCTTTGAGACAATGTCTATTGTAAAAAGAGCTATACAAATAAAATTGAATTGAATTGAATTGAACCAATTGTAGATACTTCTAGCTTTCAAACAAGCCCAAACTCGACATGCTTGACCACTCAGAGGCTGAGAAAATCAAACGCGTAATCAGCACAACCAAACCTTTTACGCGTGCGTCTCTAGTTGTGTGTCAGCGGGTACAGGGCAATCAGCACAGCGCTACAGGGCCGTGCAGAGAAACTATCAGGAAATGGCAGCTCCGCTCTAGCGGTCTTCCTGCAGAACTTTATACGGCAGGTTTTTGCATGTTTGGCAGTTTTTTCTGATCGCTAGTTTTCTACTGGTTTTCGCTCAGCGTGCGATTTATCGGCGTCTTATAGCGGCGACGCGCTCCCGAAAAACCCTGAATTCATCACAGCTTCTGGAGCAGTTATTTCCGAGTGACTCTTTTTTTTTTTTTTTTTTTGGAGGAAGACTATGTGGATTGAGTTGGGGCTCTATCTACCCCCCAAAGAAGTCAGAGGAGAGGGGTCACTCGTGTGTCTGTCATTTGAGCCATTCGGAGAGCAAGTGCTCTCTTTTTTTGTGTGTGTGAAATTACACATTGTGTAACAGAGTTCATGCTACTGCCATTTGTTTTCATTTTGTGCCATTTGGAGAGGTTTGGTGCCATTTGGAGACGTTTGGTGCCATCTGGAGACGTTTGGTGCCATTTGGAGAGGTTAATTTCAGTCTAACTTGATTTACTTCTAGCTTTCGAACAAGCCCAAACTCGACATGATTGACCACTCAGAGGCTGAGAAAATCAACCGCGTAATCAGCACAACCAAACCTTTTACGCGTGCATCCACTGGTCTTGAGTTGTGTGTCAGCGGGTACAGGGCAATCAGCACAGCACTACAGGGCTGTGCAGAGAAACTATCAGGACTATTCGGACTTTTTTTGTGTGTGTGAAATTACACATTGTGTAACAGAGTTCATGCTACTGCCATTTGTTTTCATTTTGTGCCATTTGGAGAGGTTTGGTGCCTTTTGGAGAGGTTTGTTGCCTTTTGGAGAGGTTATTTTGTGCCTTTTCTAAAAAAAAATGCTTGCTGTTTCTAGAAGTCTGCAATTTTTAAAGGCTTTGTGCCATTTTTATAAGCTTTGTCCCATTTAGAGAGGTTTTATGTCATTTGGAGACATTTTGTGCCATGTTGGAGACATTTTGTGCCATGTTGGAGAGGTTTTTAACTGTGTTTGGATAACCGTACACACAATATTAGTGGTTAGAGATAACTTCCTCATATTTTGGGTGTTCATGGAGTACTTGGGGAATGTTTGAGGCCAGGAATGGGGTTGATATCAACATTTGCTGTGAACATATAACATTTGTGTTAAAAGTAAAAAAAAATGTATAATTAAAAAAAAAAAAATTCTGAATATATTGTACCAGGTAGGCTAGGTAAACGAAGAAATACTTGAAATAACTGCTAATTCTTAAAGTCTGAAGTGTCTACTTTCTTATGAGCCATTAACCACTACTGTGGTGTGTGATATCACAAAACAAATCAATGCTGAACACAGGTACCCCCAAAACAGACAAAAATGCCATTTTTTGGCTACCGGTAAAAGTGGTTAATCTGTACATGGGGAAACGATATTTAATTACTGTGATCAGCACCAGTATGGAGCAGTTTTTGTTGGTCTTACGTCGACAGGTAGGGACAAAGATTTCAGGAGAGGATGAGACGATGGATATATTGTTTAGGACGTAGCAATCCAGTGTCTCGACTGATTCTGTAAGAGTCTCTGGCTAGGCAATAAGAGCTCTGTTTTCAATTTAAAAGCTGGCGTGTAGTGTACCTTAGGGCCATGGTCATTGAGTGCACACTCACAAGGCCAAGGCGTTGAAACTCCGTAGCGCACTGTGAGCACAAAGTCGTACAATCCACACACGCAGCCGAACCGAGGCGTTGATTCCGCATTGCACGATGCAGGTTATTCCAGGTGGAGCACAGAAATAAAAACAATAGTCCAAAATATATAAAATGGCACCACCACATCGCAATCCTAACGGCACTAAAAACAATATAACTTAAAAAAACTCACAGTTATTCAATACAATATGACTTAAAATATCAACGAAAACAAACAAAACAGTAACAGGAGCGGGAGCAAAACGTGCCAGCGTCCCCTGTCAACCAAAACCAGAAATGATCTCAACTCAAAAACACTCAAACTCACTTCATTCTCAAAAGCACTTCATTCATTGAGTAATTTCTTTCACTTGAGTAAACTATTCAGTCTATCTAGGGTTGGCAGCCATCCACAACTTATAAACAGGATTGTCCTGTATTGAAAAGTAAAATGCTGCATCCTTTGTTGAGTTAATATGTGACATGATTTGTCGCTCTTTTTTATTCCCATCGTTTCATACATACACTAAGTCTACACAGTGGTGAGAATAATAATAGTGAATAAAATCAAACCAGTTTCATAATAAATAGCAGAGAATCAGAATCTAAATCAGTGATATGGGACAGAGAATAACAGACACACACGGGGCACGTCAACATCATTATTGTCCTGGCTATGGAGTCTGTGGTTCTGAAAAACGTCTTCCAAAATAAGTTTTTATACAAAATTGTGTCTGTATTTATCACTGATTAGAAAATATTACCTGTTCTATTCATATTGATTTGTTACATTATTTACAGCCTACAGGAAATAACCTAGAATACCTAGAATTAAAACAGGGCCAGATCAGCACTGTGTTTTCTGAATGTTAATGCACTTAAAAATAATTATTGTAGCAAAATTAAAGTAAAGGTTTAGACTATAGTGTTTAAGTGATGTTTGTTATAGTCTTTAACAGCTACAGTTTTTGTTCACAGTGTTCTACAGAGAGCAGGAGACAAAATAGAAAAGTACATCATCACAGATACAGGGTAAGATCAGAACCAACAACATGACTGTGACACTGACACACTGGTATTATAAACCTCTCTGCTGTTATTAACTACAGAGTGATTAGATCATAGAAAATAGTTCGACCCCATGACTCAACTCATCTTCCTACTTCACCATCTCACAGGCACGACCCAGAATCTGCTGCTGTGAATGAATTCCAGAAAAAGTTCAAATTAAACCTGATGAAGAAGTTTGAGTGTTTGAATGGAGTGATAATAAACCTGGGAAACCAAACACTCCTGAATGAGATCTACACAGAGCTCTACATCACAGAGGGAGACAGTGGAGAAGTCAATAAAGAACATGAGGTGAGACAGATCGAGGCAGCATCCAGGAGAATAACAACAGAGGAAACACCAATCAAATGCAACGACATCTTTAAGCCCTTATCTGAACAAGACGAACCCATCAGAACTGTGCTGACAAAGGGAGTCGCTGGCATCGGAAAAACAGTCTCTGTGCAGAAGTTCATTCTGGACTGGGCTGAAGGGAAAGCAAATCAGGACATCCACCTCATATTTCCACTTCCTTTCAGAGAGCTGAATCTGATGAAGGACCAGAAACTGAGTCTGATGGAGCTTCTTCATGTCTGTTTTAATGAAACAAAAGAAACAGAAATGTCCAGTTTGGAAAAGGTTCTGTTCATTTTTGACGGGTTGGACGAGTGTCGTTTTCCTCTAGATTTCCAGAACACAGAGAGAGTGTGTGATGTAACTGAATCAGCATCAGTGCATGTGCTGCTGATAAACCTGATCAAAGGGAATCTGCTTCCCTCTGCTCTCATCTGGATCACCTCTCGACCAGCAGCAGCTGATCAAATCCCCTCTGAGTGTGTCCATCAAGTCACAGAGGTACGAGGGTTCAATGACCCACAGAAGGAGGAGTACTTCAGGAAGAGAATCAGTGATCACAGCCTGGTCAATAACATCATCACACACCTGAAGTCATTAAGAAGCCTCTACATCATGTGCCACATCCCAGTCTTCTGCTGGATTTCAGCCACTGTTCTAGAGAGAATGTTGGGAGAAGCAGAGAGTGGAGAGATCCCCAAGACTCTGACTCAAATGTACACACACTTCCTCATAATTCAGACAAACATCATAGGAGAAAAGTACTCAAAGAAGCAGGAGAGTGATGAAGAAATGCTTCTTAAACTGGGACAACTGGCTTTTCAGCAGCTGAAGAAAGGGAACCTGATCTTCTATGAGGAAGACCTGAGAGAGTGTGGTATTGATGTGAGAGAAGCAGCAGTGTACTCAGGTGTGTGTACGCAGATCTTCAGAGAGGAGTTTGGGCTTCACCTGAGTAAAGTGTACTGCTTTGTTCATCTGAGCATTCAGGAGCACCTCGCAGCTCTGTATGTGCACCTGACATTCATGATGGAAAAGAGAAATGTTCTTATACAGCATCAGGACTCTAAATGTTGGATAAAAAAAATCTCAGATGTACACAAGAGTGCTGTAGATCAGGCCTTAAAAAGTCAGACTGGACATCTGGATCTTTTCCTTCGCTTTCTTCTGGGTCTCTCACTGAAGTCCAATCAGAAACTCTTACAGGACTTAGTAACACAGACAGGAAGTAGCTCGAAGAGCAAAGAGGAAACAGTTCAGTACATTAAAAAGAAGATCAGTGAAGATCTTCCTGCAGAGAAATCCATCAATCTGTTCCACTGTCTGAATGAACTGGGTGATAATTCTCTAGTGGAGGAAATCCAACACTACCTGAAATCTGGAAAACAAAGTGAATTCTCTTCTTCACAGTGGTCTGCTCTGGTGTTTGTGTTACTGACATCAGCACAGGATCTGGAAGAATTTGACCTGAATAAATATTTCAGTACAGATAAGATAACAGAAACTGTTCTTCTGAAGATGATGCCTGTGATTGCAGCATCCAGAAAAGCAATGTAAGTAAAGTTGAATATAATTGTTCTACTGTTACAGTGTTAGAACGAGAGAAACTGAAAACACTTTGACAAACATCTACTTTGGGAAATTTATAAATTAGAGAATAAAAATGCATAAACAAATGAATAAGACTGAAGAGCAGGTATTAAATATGTGAAAGCCAGCTAATTTTATTTGAGGAAAAAACAAGTCATGAGGTTATGACTTAGTATCTTGAAATAATTAAAAAGGTTCTTGATATTATGATTTATTATTACCACCGTAATGCTGGTTTTATGTTGGATATTTGGAAATCTTGTGTTTATATTTACATAAACCTTAAGAATATCACTCTCCCATCTAGAATCTTTCATTTTATCTTTGTAGTTTGAAGAATTTTTTCTTCACATTTTTCTACAAAATTTCTGTTATACATGAAGTGGAATTACACAGACACATGGTATATAAAACTATCTTTATTGCTGTAATACAAAATTACAGAGAAACACACATAAGTAGCCTACCGGTAACAAGGCACAGGTGAGAATCATCAACTGCCAGTTTCCCCGCCCCCTCTCTGTCCGCATCTGATGCTCAATCACGCCCCCACTGCCACAGTAGTGTTCTGTTGTACAGGACTATATCACTTACTCTATATATTTTAGCAGAATTCATGTTTTGGTGTCATTTTCCATTTTTCACCCGAACACTACAATACCCAGAATGCAGTACACCAATACCTAATTCAACCATTGGGAATCCCTACTGTGATCAACCGATATTATATATATTTTACACATGTGCAGTAGCACTTCAAATCAGAGAATTATAAAAGAGATTTGAAAGTGAATTTCTGGGTCTTCCACTGGAGAAGATGATAAAGAAAACAGAGATTCTGTCTGTATTTAGTAAAAAACAGAGAGCAGAGTAGCTCCATGGCCAGAACAAAAGTAAATTAACTGAAATAGGAGAACTTGTTAATATCTGTTAGCAAGTAGGCTAACCCTATTTGATTTACCCATGCAACTACTAGTAAGATGGCTAGAAAGGTCACCAATGCAAAGGTAAATAATCATGTAACATTGCTAGCTAAAATTATGGTCGCTGTTTGTGTTGTTGCTAACTTCAGTTATTTGTCTCAGTGTAATTGTGAAAGATCTACAGCTGCTCTCTTCCCCCTGTTGTTCTTCTCTCTGGTGCAGTTCTTCTTCTGTATATTCTGTCTCGAACGTATATGAATGGAGGTCACTGTGTAACACTAAATCAAAACAGTCATTTCTCTCTCTTCAGAAACCCTTCGCTCCATCACAATAATTTACATACAAAGCTACGCAACTGATTAGCACTAAACCACTAACTATCTCACTTCCCTGAATATATCATTATCTAGTGAGTACCACCCCATTTCTCCATTCTCCCTCCATATCACCCCTTCTCTCCCCATTCCTCTCCCACCGATTGATGTTAAGGGCTGTTTCTGAGCATTTGGGGACCCTAAGCGACAACTTCGTCAGGGGCCACCACCAATGCCAATCATATTATTGAATGAATAGAAATCTATATACTCAAGGAGTGAACTCTCTAAACAAAGTAAATTAGAAGAAAGAACGAAAGAAATAAAGTAGTAAAAATTTGCGTAAAAGCTTCTCACATAATATTAAAACCAGCTGCCTAACATTGTGTAGCTCCCCCTTTTTCCAGCAAAACAGCTCTGACCCGTTGAGGCATGGACTCCACAAGACCTCTGAAGGTGTGCTGGGGTATCTGGCACCAAAACGTTAGCAGCAGGTCCTTTAAGGGCATTTTTAGACTTGTAGATCTGTGTTTTGTTCCAAAACGGGGACGTAAATTGTTACAATGATGTATTTTGTCCTTGGCTCGGCTAGCTTTCACAAGGCAGATGTGTTTATACAAGTCACATGTGAGTAAACTCTCCTCTCATTGGTCACCTGTTTTTGTTCCGAGGTTCCGCTCACAGCAGTCGTCCATCAAGATAGCAGCTCCACAAGCTTATTGTGGCTTTCTTTTTAGCTGTAGTTATTATAATCTATCACTTGAGTGATTAAAGCCTATCTCCTTGAGATGCTCACTAAACACCTTGTAAACCTCTGTGTTTTTATATGTTTTTTAAAGTTGTTCAGAAACATGTTTGTTAGACCAAATTTCACTGAGACATTTTACCTCGTCTTTGGTCCAAGTTAAAGTTTCAGACTGCGAGCCATTAGAAAAACAAATGCTTTTTACGTAATGTAGTTCACATCATGCATTGTTATATAGGATGGTTCATTGGTTTGATGGGTCGAATTCAGGGTATGAAATTAGCACCTGCCAAATGAGGGTGAATTGTCGGCAGTGAATTGTCCTTATAATTATTTTACTTTAAACGCACTAAGGCCATAAGTTAAACTAAGCTAATTGTCACTTGCGCTTTTTCTGCAGATAGGTGGCAGCAAAGGCAAAGAGCCCACACTGCTTCCTCTTCATCTTTAGGATATGATGCATATATACACTGGTGGATTTTATATACAAACACTCTCTCTACAGAATGTTTTATTTTAGCGGCAAGGAAACTGGTTTGTTGTCAAAAGTGGAATGCTAGTTGTGCCACATATGTTACTATGGCAACCAGTAGTGGGAACGCCTACTGGCGACATCATAGTACAGCGACTGGTGACTAGCAGCAATAAAATCACTGTATGTGTGAATATACCTTCACTCAATCTCGTTTTTATGGGCGACAACTGAAAGCACAAAGAGACTTTGACCAATTACACGCAGGTGAGAATTACCAGCCACTCTGGTAGGTGGACGACAAAGTTAATTTCAGACACTGTTCGGATTGCTTTCTCACAACAATGTTTAGGTAGGTGGTACGTGTCAAAGTAATATCCACATGAATGCCGGGACCCAAGGTTTTTCAGGAGAACATTGCCCAGGGTATCACACTGCCTTCACCTGCTTGCTTTCTTCCCACAGTGCACCTTGGTGCCATCTCCAGGTAAAAGACACACACGCACCCGGCCTTCCACTTGATATAAAAGAAAACCTGATTCATCAGACCAGGCCACCTTCTTCCATTGCTCCATGGTCCAGTACTGATGCTCACATGTTCATTGTAGGTGCTTTCAGCAGTGGACAAGGGTCAGCATGGGGACTCTGACCGGTCTGCAACTACGTAGCCCCATACGCAGCAAGCTGTGATACACTGTGTGTTCCGACTCCTTTCTGTCATAATCAGCATTAACTTTTTCAGCAATTTGTGCTACGGTAGCTCTTGTGTGGGATCGAAACAGATGGGCTAGACTTCACTCCCCACATGCATCAGTGAGCTTTGGGCACCCGGTTGTCCTTCCTTGGACCACTTTTGGTAGGTACTGACCACTGCATACCGGGAACACCACACAAGATCTGGAGATGCTCTGACCCAGTCATCTGGCCATCACAATTTGACCCTTGTCAAAATCACTCAGATCTTTACACTTGCCCATTTTTCCTGTTTCCAACACATCAACTTCGAGAACTGACTGCTCACCTGCTGCCTAATATATCCCACCCCTTGACAGGTGCCATTATAACGAGATAATCTATGTTATTCACTTCACCTGTCAGTAATTTTAAAGGTATGACTGATTGGTGTACATTACAGCACAGTGAAATTCATTTCTTCACATATCTCAGCTGGTCAGGAAGTTAGGGTCAGAGCACAGGGTCAGCCATGATACACCATGTCACCTGCTTTCATAACAACTCCCAGAATTCCACATCACAACCAAACACCTGCACTGAACTCCATTTCCCAGCAGCACAACAGACTACAAACTCGACCGCATGATCAGTCACATGACCCACTTCCCAGACCACGTTCACCTGATTACTAACTCAGCATTGAGAGTGCCCCTGTTACTAGATTTTATGGTGATTTTTTCAGTTTATTGTATTCATGAAAACTCAGTACATAAGATAAAAATGTATTAAATAAGAGCAACATGCCATATCCTCCTCATGGGAAGTCTGAGGTAAAAGGAACTAAGTCATTTCACTCTGCTCTTTAGCCACTCGGACATGATCATCACCTGCCGCCTGCTCCACAGTAAACTGTACAGTTTGAGTTGTATTCTTTGTCAGGGACAGGACTGTATCCCGTCTCACACCTGTACCTCCACAGACTATTGTGTTTCACTGGGAATTTGTGTTGAAGACATTTTCTAAGAACTGCGTGACTGAGTTTCTGTAACCAGGGCAACAATGACGTTGACATGCAAGCTCACACTGCACATGCACATTCTCTTCCTGCTATTTCCTGTGAAATTGGTTACATTTTATTCACTATTATGTTTCTCACCACTGTGGAGACTTAGTGTATGTATGAAATGATGTGTACGAGAATACGGAGCAAATCACATCCTGTATTAACTCAATAATTTTATTTTTCAATACAGGACAATCCCATATTATACAGGATGACTGTAAACCCTACTCTAGATACTAGCTAGTTAGCTGTAGTTATCTATTAACTTTATCCATTTTAATTACATCAACAAGTGTACACTTGCAGTATACTTCACTCTGGTGAAGCCCAAACTCCTCTAAAGCCAGTTGTCCCAGTTTAAGAACTAATTAATTAATAGTAAAATTTTTTACTGGTTTTGGGTGTGTTTCTTCTTTTGTAACCGGTGTATAGGAAGAAACAGCCCTAGTGATTTAAGCCTTTTAAGCATATTGTCTAACTGATGTTTGTACTTTTAGCATTTATGAAAATGAGAAGGTTCAGTGAGAGCTGTGAGGACTTGTTTGATAATTTGCACTGGTGTTAGTTCATTATGTATTATTTTATTTCCTTCAGTATCAGGTGTGATTCACTTGGAGTGAGAAGTTGGTCAGCTCTGGTCTCAGCGCTCAGCTCAGAAACCACCAATCTGAGAGAACTGCATCTGACCGTGGAAACACTGGATCTGACTGGGAATGAACTAGGAGACTCAGAATTGAAGAGTCTCTGTGCTGGACTGGAGAATCCTCACTGTAAAGTGGAGACACTGAGGTAAGATCATCTCTCTGAGAGTCACAATAACTCACTAAAAGCAGCAGTTGTATACAGTGTTGTTTTTCAACTGAAATGTCTTATAACAGTACAACATGCAGAACAAATAGATTAGTCATTAAGTGATAATAATTTCTCTCCAGAATAATTTATGCTTTAAATAAATAAATAAATAAATGTACTTACAGTTAGATACATGTGCATTAAAAATAGAGATAAACAGGGAGTTGTTTGAGAAGTGCATGGGGTAACACCAAAACAAAGTTATTTTAACTGTGATAAAAACAAAATGATGTCTGTGTCTGTACACGTCATCTTTAATCACAGGAATTAGAGTAGGCCTGGTTTCCTTTTTTTTTTTTTTTTGAATGAAAGACTTTCAGCACTTTGGCCACTTTTTGCAGTCACGTAAGTTCTTTTGAGCGACTGTTGGCTTTTGAGTTTTATTTTCAAAGCTGTGCCCACCCTGTTTTACCCAGGCCCACCCTCTGTTCAATTTCTGGCCTCGCCACTGAACAATGGTAAAGTTTTGGTTAGAAAGGTAAGAATTTTTTTTAAATAATATAATTAGCCGTGTTTGCTAGTAAGTGAGTTAACGTTACACTAACCGCTGTGTGTAAATACATAACAAAACAGTAATTTATTACACCATAACAATTAAAGAAATGATTTAATAAAAGTGGGACTATACCTCTACAGACACATGACGGTTGGTGAAAGTTGAATTTGTGAATTTGAATACTTTTGTAACTGCGGTGCCAAAGGGTCATATCACAGAAAACCAGTGACTACATTTCCCATCCTGCACTGCAGCCTACAAACATGACTGCCATGGACTACACTTCACACACACACACACACACACACGTGTATGCAGTCACCTTCTCCGGAATTTTTATCACACACACCTGTTGCCAATCACACACCCATACACTCCACACTATATAAGAGACTTTTTGAACATCATGACTGTGCCTAGTATTATTCTCACCTTACCAAGTGTTTGTATCCGTTTTCTCATTTTGTTTTATGTTCATTGATCTTGCTTCTTGTTCCTCGTTGATGATTCTTGCCTAGTTTATGCCTGTTTTCCAATCGCCTGACCCTTTGCCTGTTATTTTGATCACGCTATTGTCTCATGATTCGGATTTGTCTGCCTGTCTCTCTCTAAATAAACTCTTATCTGCATTTGCATCCATCCTAACCTTCTTAATGTGGATTTCGTGACAGAGTGACATCGTCTCAGTGAATCAAATCTTTTCTTGAAAAACATAAATTTACTGGCCCTTTCTGTAAATTACATCATTACACCAGTACGTGTGAAAACTGATCGTCTTTTTGTGTGTTGTGACTCATTGAATCATTTACTCAACTGATTTGTTAAAACACATCTTATTATCCTAAAATGAGAGTTCCTACATATCTACTAAGAGTGTTTAAGCAGCGTGTTTTTCCTGCTCAGAGCAGATATAATTTTTTAATACATTTTGTTGACTACATGACCTGCAGAATTCTTTTCATTTAAATGAAATAAGAAGTCGTCCTGCACGATAGATTAAGTACTTGGGAACTTTATTTTATTTCTGCAGGAGGTGAGCAGCAGTCCTTCAGGAATTATAAAATCCTGCAGGAGTTTTCCCTTGTGCAGCGAGTATGCTGGAAATTCCTGCATGTTTCTATTGTACTGCTCCATCCTAAACCCTATAGGAAAATCCTGCACAGTTTGTCAATGTGTCCTGCAGGATTTCATCATTCCAGGATTCCAGCAAACATCCTGCAGAAAAATGAAAATCCTGCAGAATTCCTGTAGAGTTTTTTAAGGGAGCCACTGAATAGTGATAATGTTTTGGTCAGTGATAATTATATCTTGTGATTGATCAAGAGAGAGCAGAAAGTCCAACATGAGAGACACATCATCATCATAGCAAGTAAACCAAGATAAACATCTGTTGATGAAGAGTGTGTCATTGTGTCTCTGTACAGGTTGTATAAATGTAGTGTCTCAGATGAAGGCTGTGCTGCTCTGACTTCAGCTCTGAGATCAAACCCCTCACACCTGAGAGAACTGGATCTGTCCTGTAATAAAATAGGAGACTCAGGAGTGAAGAGTCTCTCTGCTGTACTGGAGAATCCTCTCTGTAAACTGGAGACACTGAGGTAAGATCATCTCTCTGAGAGTCACATGACCTGCTCCTCAGTAAGACACATTCTCTAATAGTGAGACTGAAGCAGAAGTTTTAGGTTCATCATCAATGTCCTGAGGAGGAAGATTGTTTATTTTCACTGCACACTGATGATTTGTCACAGAGTCTTTGGGTCAGATGTACGTATGTGAGAAGCTGCAGCACAAAATGTGACTTGATGCGACTGCAATGTGTCTGAAATTACTGTGAAATTTACTAAAACATTGCAACTAATCACACAAACTGCACCTGGGACACAAACTAAATGCACTGTGTGTGAACTGCAGGGTTTAAAAGCAGCAGTGAAATAGAAATGATCTAAAAAAAAAAATAGAATTTGGAAGCTACAATGATATGAGTAAACCCACTGACTCAAATACACATGGGCGTAACCATGCATTCTTTGGAGGGGTCGTGTCCCCCCAATGTTGAGGAAATACCAATCTGTCCCCCCAATATACAGTACAAAATATTTTCTATATGTCCCCCTTTAATGAACCCTGCCAGTGGATCTGTTTTTTCTTCATTTATTCTGTTTATTTATGTCTATTCCTTTTTAATATATTTCCGTTTGTTAAGGAAAATAGGTGTGTGCCCCCCCTCCAATGGTACACTTGTTTGCGCCCATACCCAACGCAAGTTCGTTGATATATTTTAGCAGCTCAGTCTGTAAGAAATGGAGACAGCAGCCAAGCGTAGAAAAGTGCAGCAGAACATACAACATTTTCACTTAGGGGTGTACTCACTT
Organism: Ictalurus punctatus; assembly: GCF_001660625.3. Classification (NCBI taxonomy): domain Eukaryota; kingdom Metazoa; phylum Chordata; class Actinopteri; order Siluriformes; family Ictaluridae; genus Ictalurus; species Ictalurus punctatus. Next base: position 5,737,145 of record NC_030434.2, on the reverse strand, counting down.
TTGTTGCCAGCGGTTTAGACATTAATGGCTGTGTGTTGAGTTATTTTGAGGGGACAGCAAATTTACACTGTTACACAAGCTGTACACTCACTACTTTACATTGTAGCAAAGTGTCATTTCTTCAGTGTTGTCACATTAAAAGTTCTTAGCTCGCCTCTACATGGTGTGGTAGGTTTCATGGTAGGTTATGGAGCAGAGAATACATCTGCCCACAGGACGTCCACAGCACGCCACAATTTCCCCATGCTGTGGGAGCTTCTATCACTCAGAAATCACGTGAATTCAAATGATAACTGTAATCCTAAATCTATGTTCTAAATATACAAATTTTCAGTATCAAACTTTGGATGTTGGAGGGGGGGTTGCCTGGACCCTCCCAATGTCCATACCATGGTTACGCCCTTGCAAATACATTCATATAGTAACACAGAGCTGAAGTTGAGAACAGGATCAATAGGTGTGTGTATGAGAGGAGATCACAGTGCATGATCACTACTGTATGTTTTAATATACAGATATCATTAAAATAATGTATATAAAAATGTCCAAACTCAGAGTGGAGATTAGGCTCATCTGAGAGATGAAGAACAGAACTGCAGTTGGTTGAGGAGTGCATGGGGCAACGCCAAAACAAAGTCATTTTAACTGTGATAAAAACAAAATGATGTCTGTGTCTGTACACGTCATCTTTAATCACAGGAATTAGAGTAGGCCTGGTTTCCTTTTTTCACTCAAAATCTGAAGACTTTCTGAATGAATTTATTTAATAAAAATCTGATGGGGCAGTGGCCCATTCTCACTATTTCTTCCATTAAAATCATCAGTTGAATAAAATAATTTTAAATATCACCGCAACCAAATAATAATCCGACAGTTATAATGGTTCTCCTAATAGATTTAAAAGAATACTTAGCTGAAACAGTTGTTATTTATCGTTTTCTTCTGAAACAATATTTTGTCTTAAGATCATTGGTTAGATATTCCCTCAAAATTTAAAATCATAGCCTATAAAAAAAAGGTATGTTTGAGTAAAAACATGCTATGTTTGAACTGCTAGGCCTGTAATTGTTACCAGTTAACAAAAATAAACCTCTTGGTCTCTGTCTGCTTATGTAACTACGACACTTCACAGGGTGAGTCTGCACATTTCCTCACTTCCTGTTGTAGTCTATGTAGACTAACCTTAAATGTTGAAAGGCAGTGCAACACTATTTTGTTTATGTTAGTACCGTTATTGATTGGGAAAGCTGTCCAAGGTGTGTGATTTAATTTCACATAGGCTGCTGTAGCATTTTGGATCGTTGTAGCTGGTGTTTCATTGAAATTAATTTCTAGTTGTCTTTATTGTGAAAAGCTCCTGTAAAACACAGCAGTGCAAACATCTCTCATTTTATCAGCATATTTTCTACAACTAGTTTCATTTTGTCATTTTCTGTCAGATGTCTGTGTGTGTGTGTGTGCGCGTGTGTGTGTGCAAATGAAGAAATCTATTGAATGAAAGACTTTCAGCACATTGGCCACTTTTTGCAGTCACGTAAGCGACTGCTGGCTTTTGAGTTTTATTTTCAAACCTGTGCCCACATTGTTTTACCCAGGCCCACCCTCTGTTCAATTTGTGGCCTTTCCACTGAACAGTGGTAAAGTTTTGGTCAGAAAGGTAAGACATTTTTTTAATAATATAAGTAGACGTGTTTGATAGTAAGTGAGCTAACGTTACACTAACCGCTGTGTGTAAATACATAACAGAACAATAATTTAGTACACTATAACGATTAAAGAAATGATTTAATAAAAGTGGGACTATACCTCTACAGACACACGGCGGTTGGTGACAGTTGAATTTGTGAATTTGAATACCAGTGTGAATGCAGTGCCAAAGAGTGACATCATCTCAGTGAATCAAATCTTTTCTCAAAAAACATTCATTTACTGGCCCTTTCTGTAAATTACATCATTACACCGGTACGTGTGAAAAGTGATCGTCTTTCTGTGTGTTGTGACTCATTGAATCATTTACTCAACTGATTTGTTAAAACACTGAGTCATTCACGACTAAAGCACGTCTTATTATCCTAAAATGATCAGGCCTAAATATCAATTAAAAGAGTGTTTAAGCAGCGTGTTTTTCCCACTCAGAGCAGATCTACTGTTTTTAAATTAATTTTGTCGACTACATAACCTGAAGAATATTTTTTTCATTTAAATGAAATAAGAAGTCATCCTGCAGGATAGATTAAGTACGTGGGAACTTTATTTTATCTCTGCAGGAGGTGAGCAGCAGTCCTTCAGGAATTATAAAATCCTGCAGGAGTTTTCCCTTGTGCAGCGAGTGTGCTGGAAATTCCTGCATGTTTCTATTGTACTGCTCCATCCTAAACCCTTTAGGAAAATCCTGCACAGTGTGTCAATGTGTCCTGCAGGATTTCATCATTCCAGGATTCCAGCAAACATCCTGCAGAAAAATGAAAATCCTGCAGGATTCCTGTAGAGTTTTTTAAGGGAGCCACTGAACAGTGATAATGTTTTTGTCAGTGATAATTATATCTTGTGATTGATCAAGAGAGAGCAGAAAGTCCAACATGAGAGACACATCATCATCATAGCAAGTAAACCAAGATAAAAATCTGTTGATGAAGAGTGTGTCATTGTGTCTCTCTACAGGTTGCGTGATTGTGGTGTATCAGATGAAGGCTGTGCTGCTCTGACTTCAGCTCTGAGATCAAACCCCTCACACTTGAGAGAACTGAATCTGTCCTGGAATAATGTAGGAGACTCAGGAGTGAAGAGTCTCTCTGCTGCACTGGAGAATCCTCACTGTAAACTGGACACACTGAGGTAAGATCATCTCTCTGAGAGTCACATGACCTGCTCCTCAGTAAGACACATTCTCTAATAGTGAGACTGAAGCAGAAGTTTTAGGTTCATCATCAATGTCCTGAGGAGGAAGATTGTTTATTTTCACTGCACACTGATGATTTGTCACAGAGTCTTTGGGTCAGATGTACGTACGTGAGAAGCTGCAGCACAAAACGTGACTTGATGCGACTGCAATGTGTGTGCAATTACTGTGAAATTTACTAAAACATTGTAACTAATCACACAAACTGCACCTGGGACACAAACTAAATGCACTGTGTGTGAACTGCAGGGTTTAAAAGCAGCAGTGAAATAGAAATTATCTAAAAAATAGTGTTTGGAAACTAAAATCAGAAGTTAATGCCATAGGACTGAAAAGGTGAACAGTTAAATAAATCAAATTAGATTTTTAAATAAAAACAAAAAGGGAGGTAAAGGCACTTTATAAAAATTTCAAGCTACAGCAACAAAACTTTTGTTGATTTTTTTTTTTTTATTATTGTTCTTAAAGCTGAAATAGTGTTTATTCTGTCAGTGAATGTTCGTTCAGTACGTCTCTGTCTAGCTGCTATGAACAGGGTTGCCAGATCTGTGTTACAGAAGCAACTCAATAGATGAGCAGTATTAAAACCATGCAGTTTTCCTCAATTGTTCTTTGATTAAGGTCCTACAATGGACTCGTATTTCTCCACATTTTATGATGAATAAAGAATGTCTATGAGGAAACCCACTGACTCAAATACATTCATATAGTAACACAGAGCTGAAGTTGAGAACTGGATCAATAGGTGTGTGTATGAGAGGAGATCACAGTGCATGCTCACTACTGTATGTTTTAATATACAGATATCATTAAAATAATCGTCAAAATGTCCAAACTCCAATCCACAGCCAAAGAAATTAATCCACGCTGGTCAGTAAAAAGTAGCTCAATTCCTCATTAAACCGGGGACCTGGCAACCGCTCCAACAACACACATGGTGCTAATTTACACCTGGTTTCGAGAGGAGGACAAAATAACGTGTAAGACTAACGACTGCTAATCTCACAATATTTATTAAATTGAGCAGAATATGTAACTGTTACACTTCCAATATTTCTACACTTTTTTGGTTATTTTTCCTCAAATGCACAAAAATCTCAGCACATCTGTCCCTCTGGCTTCATGTTATTCTTCTGTAGAAATTTTATTTACTGCAAATTTCACATTTTAAACCCGTAGAACCTGATGATCCCAATGTAAAGACATTTTTACTCTCCATTAGTTTTATAATCCAGAACATTTTATTTATCAATAAATTATCAGCAGTAATCTTGTTTAGAGAAGACATGAGTGTTAATTCTCCTCAGAATGAATGTTTTATAAAATCAGTTCTCACTCTCTAGGAGCTGCTGCTTTAAGAAGCTGCATTGAGTAACGTTGCTCAGTAACATTTCTGCGTGGTGTGTATCCGTGTAACAGACTAGTTCAATAAAGAGTTTACCTTCTCTGAAACAGACTCCACACCATGTCTTTCCCCCTGACTCTCGTACACTGTAATCAGAGGATATAATAAGATGAAATGTGTTTCAGTTTGTGTTAACACTGGAGCACGCTGTCAGAGTGGAGATTGGACTCATCTGAGAAATGAAGAGCAGAACTGCAGTTGGTTGAGGAGTGCATGGGGCAACGCCAAAACAAAGTCATTTTAACTGTGATAAAAACAAAATGATGTCTGTGTCTGTACACGTCATCTTTAATCACAGGAATTAGAGTAGGCCTGGTTTCCTTTTTTCACTCAAAATCTGAAGACTTTCTGAATGAATTTATTTAATAAAAATCTGATGGGGCAGTGGTCCATTCTGACTATTTCTTCTGTTAAAATCATCAGTTGAATAAAATTATTTTAAATATCACCAAAATCAAATAATAATCTGACAGTTATAACGGTTCTCCTAATAGATTTAAAAGAATACTCAGCTGAAACAATTCGTGTGATTTATCGGTTTCTTCTGAAATAATATTTTGTCCAACATCTTAACCACTGATCTACCACTGTTTAAGCAGCGTGTTTTTCCCGCTCAGAGCAGATCTACCATTTAATTAATTTTGTTGAATACATAACCTGCAGAATTTTTTTTTTTCCATTTAAATGAAATAAGAAGTCGTCCTGCAGGATAGATTAAGTTCTTGGGAACTTTATTTTATCTCTGCAGGAGGTGAGCAGCAGTCCTTCAGGAATTATAAAATCCTGCAGGAGTTTTCCCTTGTGCAGCGAGTGTGCTGGAAATTCCTGCATGTTTCTATTGTACTGCTCCATTCTAAACCCTATAGGAAAATCCTGCACAGTTTGTCAATGTGTTGTTGGCTCAAATTTAGCCTATTACCCAAAAACATTTAAAATTCAGCTTAGAAGCCAATACTCACATTTACCTCTGAGACCAGTTGGAGATAGAAAAAATACACCAGCCGTGAGTGAGAAGAAGCAAGGGTCCAGCTTTATTGTTCCATTCCACCACACGAGATCCACACCGATGAGATTTCTCAAAAGTGATCCCCCTACCCTGAGCTTAAGCTCCAGTATTTATACTGTATTTACACACTAAATAACCCATATGTTTCAAGAAGACTATGAATTCACTACCAATAGGGTTAAAAAAGAGCTCATTTACCTTACTCTTATGTTCCAGAAAAGGCCTATTTCACTTACACATAGAATTGAAACCAGGGGTTTTAACTTACACATAAAATCAGAACCCAGGCATTTCTAATAACCCAGAAAATAAAAACCCAGAGTTTCTAGTTACTCAGAGGATCAGAAACCATAATTTTCAGTTACCTTAGGGCACCAGAAACCATAATTTTCAGTTACCTTAGGGCATCAGAAACTTCACTTTTCAATTACCCAGAGGATAGAACGTGACGTGGACAAGACTAAACAACCTAGAGGAACCTTGGTCTTATCGTTATCTCGAGGGGGGGGAGGGGGGGGGCAGTTTGACCAGCCACCCTTGTAACTGGCTCTCTTCACGGTTCTCTTAAAATTAAGGCCTTCCTTGCGAGACGAGAATCTTCACCATCTGAATCATGAGTAAGTTATATTTTCCTGTATTTCTAGTTTTTATTTTCATATTTGCACTATATTTCTTATTTTATATATATTTATACTACTTGAAAAGCGGTTTACTGTACTTCCAACGGTTTACTGTACTTCTACTGTCCTGCATATCCTACTATTCTGTTTTTTATAGAGTTTCTCTATTACTATAAGATATTATTAAAGTTATTCATGTGTGTGTATGAGAAAGAGAGAGTGTGTGTGTATGTTGTGTCTACTTGCCCGCCCTTGACTGTACGAGCGTGTGTGTGTGTGTGTGTGTGTGTGTGTGTGTGTGTGTGTGTGTGTGTGTGTGTGTGTGTTTTTAGCACTCCTCAGCTCGTACACTTCTTTCGACTTTTTGACTAACAACCCATAAAGATCTTTAAAGTGTTTTACCAATTTATCCACCTCTGACTAAAACCGCTTCTGTATGTCTAGGTGCCCATCGTCAGTCCCTTCTCTCTCCGTTACTGGACCTGGATCTGGATCTGGATCTGAACACTCATTACCAGCTTGTGCATCTCACGGCTGATATCATGATGCTACTTAACTATCTTCGCAGCACCCCCCCTAAGAATAGAGATCCGGGGTTCCCCCCTCTTCTTCGGTACAGAATCTGCCCCACGAACGTGAGTGCTGACGCCTCTACACAGTCAGAACCAGAACCCCCCTCTAGCTTCCAGTCCGAGGATGATGTTGTCTTCTCTGATCCGGGCCCCGACCATTCGTCCCTCTTCTCACCTACCAGTCCGCCCGATTCTCAGTGGTCCGTTCACTTCACCCACGCTGATTTCCCCATGTCCCCAGGATGCACCCCATTTTCTTCCCCCTCTTACTCTCCTCCAGACCACGCACCCACCCGTCCTGTGAATTACCAATAAAATTACATTTTTACTCATACTAAGTCTCCCTCATGTTTATTTCATGTCATTTTTTATCCACAACATTTCCCCCTCTGAGGCTATGAAGCCTCATACAATACCTTAATTAAGCGTGGAGGAACTGATTCTGCCGCACCCCATGGCCGTCCCCCGCTAGCTGTCGGAGGATTACTCTAACGAAGCCCTAATCCCCGCACCCGTCCCCGTAATCCAATGGGTCCCTTACATGCAGGATTTCATCATTCCAGGATTCCAGCAAACATCCTGCAGAAAAATGAAAATCCTGCAGGAGTCCTGTAGAGTTTTTTTAAGGGCGCCGCTGAACAGTGATAATGTTTTGGTCAGTGATAATTATATCTTTGATCAAGATTGATCAAGAGAGAGCAGAAAGTCCAACATGAAAGACACATCATCATCATCATAGCAAATAAACCAAGATAAAAATCTGTTGATGAAGAGTGTGTCATTGTGTCTCTCTACAGGTTGTGTAAGTGTGGTGTTTCAGATGAAGGCTGTGCTGCTCTGACTTCAGCTCTGAGATCAAACCCCTCACACCTGAGAGAGCTGGATCTGTCTGAGAATAATGTAGGAGACTCAGGAGTGAAGAGTCTCTCTGCTGTACTGGGGAATCCTCACTGTAAACTGGAGATACTGTGGTAAGATCATCTCTCTGAGAGTCACATGACCTGCTGCTCAGTAAGACACATTCTCTAATAGTGAGACTGAAGCGGAAGTTTTAGGTTCATCATCAATGTCCTGAGGAGGAAGATTGTTTCTTTTTATTTAACAGTAAATTATCGGCGAGTAATCTGGTTTTGAAAAGACATGAGTGTTAATCCTCTTCAGAATTAATGTTTTATACCTTTATAATTTTTCCATTGTATCTTTTAATTCATGACAGTGACTGCGTTTACATGGACAACAATAATCCACTCTTAATCTAATTAAGACCGTAATTTGATTAAGAAACTACAATGTAAACAGCAACCTTAATCTAATTAAGGTCATAATCTAATTAAGCTCTAATTGAATTAAGACAGGTGGAGTACTCCTGTTTTAATCATATTATGGACGTGTAGTAGTACCATGTAAACACCTTAATCACATTATGAACGTCGTGTGAGAGTTTTCACCGCATTTTGCGACAGGACACGATCACACACGGCAGTTTTACGTTTTACGGCAAACAACAGAGTTCGACTGTGTCCCAAACTGCATACTTGCCTACTGTAGGCCTGTAGTGGGGAAAAATACATGCATCTCGGCTACTATACAGTAGGTAAGTATGCGATTTGAGACGCAGCCCACGGCTTTAAGCAGTCGTCTGTTTGCAAGTATAGCATGACTAATAATTAACCGCACTTGAAGCGTTCGTAAAAAAAATTAAATAAAAACACCCAAAACTGTATACAGTACCATAACAAAGACGAACTGTATGTTGATACGTGAAATTCTGGAGTCACTGACTATGTTTACATAGATAGCAATAATCTAATTATTGACCTTAATCTAAGTAAGGTAATAATGTGATTAAGGTGTTTACATGAGTCGCTTTTAGAATACACCTGTCATGTACCCGTTTGACATGTTATTGAACATAATTAGATTAAGAACCTGCATCATTACGTCACCGCGCCACGCCGTCCGACGTCCCTCCAGAATTTCACGTATCAACATACAGTTCGTCTTCGTTATGGTAAAACGTAAAACTGCCGTGTGTGATCGTGTCCTGTCGCAAAATGCGGTGAAAACTCTCACACGACGTTCATAATGTGATTAAGGTGTTTACATGTCTGTAATGCACGTCCATAATACGATTAAAACAGGAGTAATCCACCTGTCTTAATTCGATCAGAACTTAATTAGATTATGACCTTAATTAGATTAAGGTTGCTGTTTACATGGTAGTTTCTTAATCAAATTATGGTCTTAATTAGATTAAGAGCGGATTATTGTTGTCCATGCAAACGCAGTCAGTGTTTGTTTTTCATGAAGATTCAGACTTTTACTTCCTTCCTCCTGTCATAATATAAGTATATAGAGAGATATTAGATGAGAGAAACTTAATATAACACTCAGTATGATCATTTTAATTTCACTGTTAATTATAATAAACAGGTGATATTAAATCCTCAAGTCATTCTGAATAATAAAATCATTTTATAAACACATCATCTTTAACATAATTCTTAAACCATGATAAAAATCTGTTGATGAAGAGTGTGTCATTGTGTCTCTCTACAGGTTGTATAATTGTGGCGTCTCAAAGGAAGGCTGTGCTGCTCTGACTTCAGCTCTGAGATCAAACCCCTCACACCTGAGACAACTGGATCTGTCCTCTAATAATGTTGGAGACTCAGGAGTGAAGAGTCTCTCTGCTGTACTGGAGAATCCTCTCTGTAAACTGGACACACTGTGGTAAGATCATATTTTAAATCATTAATAATAAAACATGTTCTAATCTTCTGATTACAGACAGTCTGATCTTCTCAAGAAAGATCTGTTCATGTGAACGCTGATTAAAATGAGATTTTGTTGAGATGTATGGAGTGGGGAAAAGTTAATAAAACATTTCTAAAGATCTAGTGTGTGTTACTCAGTCCACAATGAGAGAAACTGTCTACAACCAGAGGAAAGTCAGAGCTGTTGTTCTTCTCCTTAAGATGAGAGAGTGAAGAGTGTGTCATTGTGTCTCTCTACAGGTTGTATAATTGTGGTGTCTCAGATGAAGGCTGTGCTGCTCTGACTTCAGCTCTGAGATCAAACCCCTCACACCTGAGACAACTGAATCTGTCCTGTAATAATGTAGGAGACTCAGGAAAGAAGCTGCTCTCTGCTCTTAAAGATGATAAACATTACAAACTACAGACACTGAGGTGAGTCATGACCTTTATAGATAAATTGTGTAAAAATTAAAGACTAATAAATGAATCTGATTATCATTAGTTTGTACATTTCTCTTTAGTTCCAATAAATATCAGATTACCAGGTTAGGAAATAAAACTAGTTTTAGAAATCTCACTATATTCTATTTAATCTGATTTTTCTAGCAATTGGCTTTAATACTGTTTTGTGTTCAGTAAAGTGTGTTGATTTAAAATTCATGTGAAGGTAGAAGACAGGGAGTCAGACAGATTCTACAAAATATCACAAATGAGTGCATGAGAGTGATTGTAAATGAACACCTGGTCTCCTTGTGACAGCCTGCTATCTCTGACTTCACACTGCTGCTTTTGTCTGAACAAGATGATCTCTGCTTTTCCCTGTTTCTGATAAGCAGCACACTTTCTTCTCAACTCTCATTAAAGCAAATTAAAATGATTATATTTTATGCCACAGATATTTGATTTAAGCAGCCACTTTACTCACTCACTCTTCCAGCACCCTACCTCCACACCGTGTCTTCTGTCTTTCCTGTAACATTCACCTCGGCTTCTTCTTAAAGTCTGCACTTAAATATAAATGTAGAACAAGAGCTAAATGACACAGTAGTGTTCATTATTTAAAAACTCCAAAGCCTGTGATTGGATAAGAGCAGTGATGTGATGGGTAAATATCTGCTCATTTTCCTGTTAGAACTTGTGGAAGTTCTCATTTGTTCTCACTAAATGTTATAACACAGATGTTAGTAAGAATGAAGAAATGTTGAATGATTAATTATAAACAGGAGATGATGATGTTTCTCTTGGAGCAGAGATGATTACATGTTGATCATGAAGTACCACAGTCCAGTTTGTGGTTATTAATTCACATGTTTTTCTTTTATATTCAGGGTGTGATGAACATCTGTGTGTGTGATGAAGACTCCGGTGTTCCTGCATTTCACTGTTGGGGAAAGAGAACACATTTATAAACACATCACTCATTTAATTATAACACATTAAACAGACTCAGAGACGTGAGAAGTGTGTGTTCATCATGCACAGTGAATCAAACTATACACGATTCTACACTGAGTGTATAATGAGCTCTGGCCCCTGGATAAAATTCCCTGGACCTCCTTCTCATTAAAAAAAAAAAACCTGAGGGATTATTAGGAACAGCAGGTGAAAAAGCACATGACCTCAAGCTGAACCCAGACAGTGGAAGAGAGAGCTAAAATGGACAGGAACAGTTTCAAGATATTGGTGGAATTCTGACCAGACAGGATTGACATCTGAGGAGTTTAATGAGTATTTATTATTTATTACATCTGAGGAGTTTATCTGAGGAGTTTATCTGAGGAAGCCTCTAGGAGACTCACTATAATCACATTTATCACTTTGTCCTTTGGTTAATTAATGTAGCAATGTTGTTGTACTAAATATCAGTACTCTTGTAAAGCTGCTTGTACAATATAATTAATGCACCAGAACTAACTGTTGTATTATATAGTTTTAATGGTTTGTGATTCTTCTGTGTTTGTGATTAATATTTGTTTAACATTGTAATATGTTTTAATATCTTTACACATTCATAGTAAAGCTGGATACATAATTAAAATTGTATTGTATTTAAGCACTTAAAATGTATTGCCTAATTGTACGAATCAAATACATTTTTGAGAAATAAAATACATAACTGTACAATGCTGTTATTTTTGTTGTTTAAAATTAACTTGAAAATTTAACAGGAATTTTGTAGCAAAATAATTTTTCAAAAGTTCTTCAAAAAATAAATTTCTGTTTCCGAGTTCTGTTTAACTCAGCAATTTTAGAGTGCAACCTTTTTGAGGAGACTCAACTAGGAATGAGTGTCTATGAGCACAAACACCTTCTTTCTGTTGTGTATCTTTTTACATGCTTCCCTCTCTCATCTTTTCAGGCAGGTCAGCAGTGGAATATTTTTTTCATGTGTACATTGTAGACTGGTTTTTGACTAATTGAGAGCGTACTTAAATAAAATGCCTTGTACATCCTAACCTTTTCACCTTTTACATTTAATCAATATTCTTTTTTCACTAACTAGACACTCAGTGGTCATTGTGATATAATCATATTTCCTATTCTGGTCTGGACAATACTCCATAGCACACTTCTCTCTTTCTCCCCATCAGCTGTTACTGTGAGGCAGTTTTTGGAACTATTGAAAGATTTGTGCGGCACTTTCACTTTAGATGAACTAAAATATTATTTCCCTGATGCAGTATTTTGTGTTTTATATATTCACATGAAGATGGATTGTATGTTCTCTTTCTCGATAGTGAACATTACTCATTACTAGTCAGCTGGTGTCTTATGTACAGGTTGTTTCAGCTCGGTGCGAATATACAGTACAGCCTGTGCTACTCTGCACGTGTTACCTTATTTCATGTGCTGGCTGGGATACAATCATTCTTTATTCTAATATTTTGAGATCTGTAAGCTACAATCATCAAGATTATTAAAAAAAAATGTTTGAAATATTTCACTTTATGTGTCATGAGTCTATAATATATGAACATATAAAAGTAAAAAAAAAAAAAACCAAACTTTTCCACAATATTAAAATAGTTTTTAGATGCACCTGTACATGATACTTGTCTGTTCAATTTAAATGAGGAAGGAAGGGCTCCTGCTGCTGAGAGCAGTTCTGACAAGTCTGAAACACCTGCTGAAGGAGAAAGAAGCCCAAGCAGACATCCCTTCTAGGACAACCTTTCCACAATTGACTCTTCAGCCCTTGACTGGTCTCCAGAACAGTACTGAATTAGAGCTGAATGAGACAATCAGTGAGCCAGAGTGGATCTCTGATCAGCTGCAACAGGATGGAACAGATTCCAGTTCCTCAAGTCAGGACAAAGAAGAGGCTTGATGAATCATGTCCTGGCTGTAAGTGCTTGCCTAAAAGGGTTACCCCCTGCAATACACAGTATCTGGATGAAAACAAACATTGCTAAGGATGTTTTATTTTTGCTTTTTCCATTTTTCTATTTTTTCTACCTTTTCAATTTTTTTAAATTATTTATTTTTTTTATTAAAATGTAATCAAGTGTGATTAGAGACAGGGTGATCACTGTCTGATTTATCATTTTAATCAAACTGAGAAAATTGTTTTATGTTCATGTTTATTAGTCTATATTTGTATCAGCTATATGTGCTTAATCAACTGTGTATTCTACATAACCGTGACAACCACGGGCAAGTGCTGAACGAAATGCATGCGCACGCTTACAAACACTTTCTTGATTTTTGTGGTTAGGGAAAGGGAGACAGAATATTTTACTCCTTTCTAGCCAAATGGAGAGGAGATGTTTGTTTCTGTTCTCTACGGGAGAGTGGTTTCAAGATTTGGGTCATTGATAGATGGCTGACGTGATCATGCATTGATCACTAGTTAGTGTAAATGAAGGGACTGGATTGTGAGATTACTCTCTCGAGCTAGGTGGGATTTAGTAACTCCCAGAGGGGGAAATTATATAGCAAAATATCTATGAAGTGTAATCAATATGTGTAACTAACTTTTGGATATGCTAATAAAGTATAATCAATATGTAAGATGAACATTTAGATGTATTACTTAAGTATAATCTATATGTATAATCAATATTTAGTGGCATAATCGAAATCCATAGAACACTTTATGATCAAGGTATATTCTAAATTGAGTTAGATTAATTCTGTGTTTTACTGTACAATAATTGTTCTTCTGTATCAGCCGGCACTTTTCTCCACAGCAATAAATTGGCATTAGATTTTCACTTTTGTAAGTGATTGGTAACTTTTGTAAGTGACTGGACAGCAGATAGAAACAGACAGATGCTCATTGAGACATAAGAAGGGAGTGTTGATCAAGGACAGGGAAAAAACAAAACAAAACAAGGACTCTGTCTGAGTGAAACCCTTTTAAAAAATCTTGTCCTCATAAAACCTTTTCAAGATAAACAACTAACTGCACATACTCCGCAAATTTAAGATAACACATAGACATGAATATTTAATTGTTGCGAAGTAGATTGGTCTGAAGAAAGGCAAAACCCTGTGGAGAAAGGTTTGAAAAAGGGCTGTGTGTATTTGCATTTTTTTTTAGAATTTCTGCAAACTGTCTCACTTTATTGTTTCAATAAAGTTGAATAACTTTTTGACATCTAACTCTCTGTCTCTGAAGTTTTTGACTTAGGCTGGAAAGATTGTTTGCCACGACAGTCCCCACTAAGATATAAAATCACGCACACACACACACTTTTCTTTAAGGTGCGTGCATTGTCAGGTGTGTGTGTGTGTGTGTGTGTGTGTGTGTGTGTGTGTGTGTGTGTGTGTGTGTGTGTGTGTGTGTATGTGTGTGTGTGTCCATGTCCACTTTTTCTGCTTTTTTGTGGCTCAGTTTATCAAATCAAATTAAGTCGGTTTTCATTATCTTTCACAAGCATCGCTCATTACAACGAAATGCCACTTCTTCTTTAGGACCATGCTGAAACAACCATACACATCTACAAAAAGTGCAAATACATAACAGTGGGAAACAATATACAACAAATACACACCACAATCAGTTCACAGGACAGTACACACTGACTAGACACAACAGAATTCTTAAGTAGCCTACAACAGTGCTGAATAAAAAAAGACAACAACAAAGCAAAACCAAGCACTTATCTGTAAACTACAGGTTGTATTACACCTTAAGGAATGATTTATTCTTAATGACATCAATAAAATGGTGTTTAAAAAGTTTCATGCATCCTTCAAATTAAAAATAAAACAAAGTTTATCCAGTGAACAGGCCCTGAATGCATGCATGAGTTCAGAAGAGACAAGAGTTTTTATGTGGACCACAGCACCATAAGGTGCACATTATTAGGTCTAAAATACACCGATCAGCCATAACATTAAAACCACATGCACACCTAATATTATTACGCACCTGGATATCCCATCTGTTTCAGTTGGACACTCATATGCTCAGTGGTGAATGCACATATGTCATGGTTATGCTATCACATTCTGCAGAATTGAATTTTCATTAAAAAATGTCTATAATAATATTGTAATAAATTGCTATAACTTGCTATGGGACTGTTAGATGAAGAAAAAATTCATTTAGTAGTCTAAAACATCCAGGTATAACTTTTGTTTTGTTTGAGTTCACAGTAAAAAAAAAAAACACCAAATTGTTCCTGCCGTGTTTCTAAAATTTTTGGATAAATCATCCATTCTCAGACAAAACAAATAATAATAAAATTGGGACTTTAAATGAGGTAGATTTAAATTAAAGTGCTCTTGTTTAAAATGATATATGGCACTCAATGCTGACTGCTAGAATAGGTTAGAAAAACTAAATACAGGAGCGTCAGATTTCCCAAAAAACAGTCTAGGTCTTTAAGGGTTAAAGACCGTTTTTAATGAATATTTTTATGTTCTTAAACTTGTAAGTTAGTCAAGGGCAATCATTAATGTCATCTTTATGACATTCAGATAGGACAAGAGACAGGAGACTATCAACTCACTGCACAATGGGTTAATGGACTGGCAGCAGCAGAAGCATGGGGTTGTCTTAGAAAATCCATTGCAAATAATTGAAATGTCAAATTTAATTAAGTGAAATTATATTAATCTTAATGTTTACAATTCTTATGCACCCTGGCACTTATTTAAATATAGAATAAATAATGTATTTAAAAAATAAAAAAAAACTTTAAACATTAAAAACAACTTAGAACACATTTTCATACACAATCATATATTTTATGTATTTTGACTTTTGCTATGCACTTATTTACAGCAATGTATTTATAAACACATTTCTAATAAACTGAAAAGCATGTCAAGCATTTTGTTTGTCCTTTCCTGCATGTTGTCCTTGTATAGTGTCCATCGTGGTTTGCTGTACTACATGGGGATGCTCCAATTGCTCAGAGAAAGGAGTATGAATGTGTGGTTTCCCCACTGACATGGAGAGAAGAAAAAACAGTTGGCTCAAATCAGAGCGGTAGGGGGAAGAAAATGGGGTGTGTCCTGGGGACATGGGATACTCAGCAAAGTTGAAATAAGGAGACCACTGAGAGTACGGCAGACTGACAGGTGAGAAGAGGGAAGAATGGCCAGATCCCAGATCAGAGAAGGTGACATCATCCTCAGACTGAAAGCTGGAGGGAGGGTCTGTCTGTGTAGAGGTGTCAATACACACATTCACGGGGTGGATTCTGTATCTGTATCTGCACATTTCCATTTCCAGAGGGGGTGCTGCAAAGAATGTTATGTAGCACCATGATGTCAGCAGTGAGATGCGCGAGCTGATAGTGAGTGTTCAGATCCAAATCCAGCCCCTCCAGTAAAGGAGAGAAGGAAAAATGACGACGGGCACCTAGACACACAGAAGTGGTATTAGGCGGATATTGACGAATTGGATTCACACTTTAAGATATTTTAAGAGTAACACACTATAGTTTATTAGTCACAGAGATGTATAAGAGCTGAGGAAACACACACACTCTTGTACAGTCAAGGGCAGGCATGCAGACATAACACACACACACTCTCTCTGTCTCTCTCTCTCTCTCTCTCTCTCTCTCTCTCACACACACACACATAACATTATAACTTTATGAGAATAATAAAAAGGAGTATTAAGATATTAGAAGGGTAATATAAAGAGTAGTAGGATATGTAGGATATTAGAAGGGTAATATAATGATATTATGAAGTAGGAAGTACAGTAAACCATTTGCAAGCAGTATAACTATATATAAAATAGAGATGTAGAGCAAATATGAAAGTAAATTATAAACCAGAAATACAGAAAAATGTAAATGAAACTTACTCATAATTCAGATGGTGAAGATTCTTGTCTCAGACGATGGAGGCCTTAATTTTAAGAGAAAATCATGAGGGGCCATTTATAAGGGTAGCTGAGTCAAGCTGCTCCCGCGAGATAACAGTGAGACCAAGGTCTCTCCAAATTGTTTTGTCTCTCTACCACTTTCGATCCTAATGGTATCCAGAAAGTCCTCTTTCAAAACATAATGGTAAATTGGATAAGCCTCTTTAAAGACATAATGGTAATGTGGATGAGCTCTTTTTTTTAACCCTATTGGTATTGATATCATAGTCTTTCTGAAATATATTGGTTATCTACTGTGTAAATACTGTATAAATACTGGAGCTTGAGCTCCAGGTGTCAGATCACTTCTGAGAATTCTCATCGGTGTGGATCTCGTGTGGTGGAACGGAACCAATAAATCTGGACCCTTGCTTCTTCTCACTCACGGCTGGTGTCTTTTTTTCTATCTCCAACTGGGTTCACAGATGTGAGTATTTGCTTCTATGTTGAATTTTAAGTGTTTTTGAGCAATAGGCTAAATTTGGGCCAGCATTTGGCGACCCAGATATGACTGGACTAAGATCTATATGTCTGTAATCTCTCCCGTGGGACTTCACTCTCTAAGCAACAGATAGGCAATGTAGGAAGAAGGCATTGTAGACGCCAGTTATTTCAAAGCTCTGTCTTAGTGGTCTGTTGTTACGAGTGGGAAGCCCCGGGGTGGGAAGAAAGACTAAAGTTGGTCTCCAAAAGAACCTTGAGTGAGTGAGAAGAGGTAAGAGAAGTGTGAACCGATTGTAATTGTATAAGGACTATGAATAAGGTTCATAAGACTGTTTAATGAAATTGTATATGTTGTGTGAGTGAAAGTCCTGCAATACCGCTGGTTAAAAATTTCAGGGTTGGATAGGAAGCAGGTGGATATGAGGCCTCAAACCCCAGATACCGGCTACTAGAGGTGGCGGCTGCATTGGTGGGGGACCCCTAATACCGCTGGATTGAGTCCAGGTCTGGATAGAGAGGGTTATAAATCCTTGGCCCAGGTCCGGGTCACGCAACTTAGGGAACGGACCCAGCGTGCCCGGTGTATGAATGTGTAATAACAAATGTGTGTGCTTATAATATGAGTGTGGTGTGAGAGCATGCATGCATGTGCGATAAGCTCTGAAACTTAGTTTTGGAGACAGGGAAAAATGTATTCATTAGTGCTCTGAACATTAGCTCCATACATAAGGAGATATGTGTGTTGGATAAGCTTTGAAAATTAGTTTAGGAGAAAGTTGCATTTAATTTATATAACTGTAAGCTTCATACATACGGAGCTGGTGTGAAAGCGCTTTATACTCTGAAACAACAATTGTGTGTATGTAATAAAATAAATATGTGTAATAGTGTGTGAATATAATATGTGTATGTGAGCTTGCAGGCGTTGTTGATAGAAAAGGAGTGTATGTGTGTGTTCCTGTCTGTTCTTATCTGCGCGTCTGTGTGGAAGGAAAGAAAAAAAAGGAGAAAAAAAAAGGGAAAGACAATTCTGTGTGTGTGTGTGCTGTTCAGATTGAGATGGGTAACAAAGAACGTTGTGAGATATTTCTGCTTTTTCATTGAATGTTTTGAATTTGGTACAGACTTTGTGTGAGTCGGGTGGGACTGTTTGTATTATAATTACTTTGGTATCAATAACTGCTGTATGAATGTTTTAAAAATTGGGGAGCATTCAAGAACATTGTAAATATTTTAGACATCTGCCTGATTGCCCGTTGTGTAAATCAGAACTTCTAGACCTGAATATACAGTGTGGGAAAAAAGTATTTGATCCCCTGCTGATTTTGTGCGTTTTCCCACTGACAAAGAAATGATCAGTCTATAATTTTAATGGTAGATTTATTTGAACAGTGAGAGACAGAATAACAACAAGAAAATTCAGAAAAATGCACGTCAAAAATGTTATAAATTGATTTGGATTTTAATGAGGGAAATAAGTATTTGACCCCCTCTCAATCAGAAAGATTTCTGGCTCCCAGGTGTCTTTTATACAGGTAACGAGTAATGGAGCTCTTTGGCATCAACTCAACTCGCTGTGTTTGGAGGAGGAGGAATGCTGCCTATGACCCCAAGAACACCATCCCCACCATCAAACATGGAGGTGGAAACATTATGCTTTGGGGTGTTTTTCTGCTAAGGGGACAGGACAACTTCACCGCATCAAAGGGACGATGGACGGGGCCATGTACCATCAAATCTTGGGTGAGAACCTCCTTCCCTCAGACAGGGCATTGAAAATGGGTCGTGGATGGGTATTCCAGAATGACAATGACCCAAAACACACGGCCAAGGCAACAAAGGAGTGGCTCAAGAAAAAGCAGATTAAGGTCCTGGAGTGGCCTAGCCAGTCTCCAGACCTTAATCCCATAGAAAATCTGTGGAGGGAGCTGAAGGTTTGAGTTGCCAAACCTCAGCCATGAAACCTTAATGACTTGGAGAAGATCTGCAAAGAGGAGTGGGACAAAATCCCTCCTGAGATATGTGCAAACCTTCGTGGCCAACTACAAGAAACGTCTGACCTCTGTGATTGCCAACAAGGGTTTTGCCACCAAGTACTAAGTCATGTTTTGCAGAGGGGTCAAATACTTATTTCCCTCATTAAAATGCAAATCAATTTATAACATTTTTGACCTGCATTTTTCTGGATTTTTTTGTTGTTATTCTGTCTCTCACTGTTCAAATAAATCTACCATTAAAATTATAGACTGATCATTTCTTTGTCAGTGGGCAAAC
The DNA here is from genome assembly GCF_001660625.3 of Ictalurus punctatus. Classification (NCBI taxonomy): domain Eukaryota; kingdom Metazoa; phylum Chordata; class Actinopteri; order Siluriformes; family Ictaluridae; genus Ictalurus; species Ictalurus punctatus. Next base: position 5,717,833 of record NC_030434.2, on the reverse strand, counting down.
GTACAAAATCAGCAGGGGATCAAATACTTTTTTCCCTCACTGTATATATATATATATATATATATAATATATATAAAAACATATTCCCAGATTGTGTGATCCAGGGAAAAAGGAAGACTGAAGGTGGAAAAAAGTGTGCATTTTCAGGCCCCAGAAGCCATTGTTGAGAAATGAGTGAGTCAGACACTCGAAATGTGGAGGAGAAAGTCCATTTGGACCTTTCATTTATATTCCATAAATTAAGTTATAATAAAGGGTTTCAATTTTATGACGTGTGAGCAGAACGATTAAAAAAAAGGAATAGTTTTCTGTAGGCCTAAAACGAGGTCTTAGCCCAGATTATAGAATACATGGTTTGGTTTGTCATTCACACATACAGCCTTATAATCTCAATAGCTCAATTGTAGTCAGCTTGCTCTTTCAGCAGCCTTTGGGCTGTGGATCATTCAATGGGAGATAAAAAGTAGTCGACACTGAGTGTTTCTTTTTCATCTATATTGCTCGTTTCATTCAGTACCTTGTCTATAAATCCTGCAGAGATGTTAGGTATATTATTTGTGGTATTTTAGTACCTATTGTTATACAACTTGAAGTTAGTAAGTTATAAAAAATTGTGTTTACAATTATGGTAATTAAGTACAAAACACTTAAGTTCCTTTTAAATAATGTGGAAAAACTAGTTGGAACAACATGATTTTTTATGAGTAATCAAGTTAAAATCTTGTGTTTATTATACAGATTATTAAATGAGTTTTAATTTAATACATTTTACTGTAGAGGAAAAGGTGATTTCTCCAGCTCAGTGTGGTTCGTTGGTTGAAATTAATTTAAAGTTGTCATAACTCAAAAATGATTGGTGTTTTGCAAAACTGTCTGTGTGGTTCGCCTGAAAAAGTTTTATGTGTGTTTATTGTTTGTTTAGTATTATGATGTTACTGTGCGTGTTCCAAGTTATGGGGGAGGGACTCCGTCCGGCCTGGCTCCTCAGCCTCCTGGCATGACACCAGACTGGATTGAGACCGTGTTGAGCGGATTGTATACAGTTCCATATTTAGATTGTGTACACGGCTGGTCAGAAGCATGCGCGCCAGAGCTCCAAATCATTCTTTTAATTTTAATTTGAATTCCTTGTGTTTCCCTGTTTGGAAACTGAATGAAAGTGTTTTGAGTTCCATGATGACATTCATCTAAACACAGAGCGCGCAAGAGAGGGAGAGAGCGTGTGCGAGAGATTTTTTTTTTCCTTTTTTCTTCCCCTTTTTACAATCCTTTAGTTATCAAACTTCACACTACACATTAAAGTCAAGGTGACTCAATATATATATATATATATATATATATATATATATATATATATATATATATATATATATATATATATATATATATAAATGCTTAAACATATTTCTGTAAAAATAAAAATCAATCAGTATTTTTTGATGTTATCAGTCCGGAGAGAACTTTACTGGCAGTTTATGTGTTGTGCCACGTTGTTTCTTCTGCACAGGCATATCGACATCTTTGCCTGACTAATGATAAAATTGATCAGCTGACATTTGAACCTGTTCCTTGTGAGTGATGTACTTAACAAATTTTAAAAAACCCTGAAAAGTAAAACAGACCCATGGATACAGTCTCTGCCTAACTCTGAGGCCAAATCACAAGGACCGAAGTGAGACATGTGCAGTGTGATCCGTATCAGGCTAAGTCACATCCCCCTTGTTGAGATAATGTTGAGCCTAAACATTTGGTTTTAGAGAGCACTGTACCTTCACAGCAGTATTAAATGTAGGTAAGTCAAATGAACTGACTCACTAACAAGAGCTGGAATAACCATAACTAATTTGTGTATCTGTGATTCCTATACAGGTACGTGTCTATACATTGTTAAGCAGTGTAAATCTGAATTCTTCTGGCGTGTGGTATTCATGTTGCATAATGATGAATAATTTCTGCATATTTTCTCTTTAAATGCTGGTTATGTCCAGTGATGAGTAAGATCAGATCAGATGGCAGTAGTATTCTGCACATTTTAAATTCTTTGTAATGTGTTGTACGCCTGTTACACATGTGATATCGGAGTCCGTAACATTAGAATAAGGTGGTGATTACTTAATGTGGAATTCGGGTTTTACAGGGAGTACGAGTATCTGGATTAGGCAGCCTTTCATAGTGGTTCCTTTTGCTAACATGTTGTGCTGATGTGAGTTAGTTTAATTACAGTCTCGTTGCAACAGTGTAGTTTGAAGTGATTTGTTTCTTTTCTGAACCGTAGATTGGTGAATAGAATAAAGTAGTTGTGTAAATATACAAATATACAAATATATATATATATATATATATATATATATATATATATATATATATATATATATATATATATCCCTGCCTCAATGGGGGGAGGTGTTCACCCGGAGGTGGGAGACCAGGAGCAGCGAGAGAATGGCTGAAGCTGACTACAAGGCAGCAGCGGACTACAAGAACATGCGACCCCCGATCCCCGGTGGATGCTCGATCCTCCAATGACGAGATGGTGGGGAACACGTGAAGGTCCGGTACGAAGCTGCTGTCAACGGGGGGGTCTGCTGTCAAGAGACATTATCGTAGAACTCTCAAGTCAGTGACATACCCTGGGTGTAAGTGCTAGCCTAACTTCTCCCCAAAACTTCTCTACAGTATGTAAAGTGCTTGAGCTGAAGACAACCAGCATACAGAGAAATTCTGCCAACAGAGACTGTCAAGTTGTATTGTTATAAAATGTTTGTGATATGACCCATGACATGTGACATGACATTATCTTTTTTCTCCCTCTCTCCTTTCGCCGAGCCCCACACGAATTTATGGAGATACTAGAGATCCAGATCCTTTCTGCCTCTGGATGGAGCTCAAATCTTCTTTAATTCCAGACTGCTGGGACTACGGCTGCTCCTAACGCCATACAGACTTCATATAAATCCATAATGAACTTTTTCACACTAACTGTTGTTACCCAGATGAGGATGGGTTCCCTTCTGAGTCGGGTTCCTCTCAAGGTTTCTTCCTCTAAAAACATCTTAGGGAGTTTTTCCTTGCCACCGTCGCCACTCAGTGGCTTGCTCAGTTGGGATAAATTCGCACCTTTAATATCTGTATACCATGTTGATATTTCTGTAAAGCTGCTTTGAGACAATGTCTATTGTAAAAAGTGCTATACAAATAAAATTGAATTGAATTGAATTGAATGTGATGTGCAACAAAGTGTGACACACTCAGGCATGAGAAAAGTATAATGGTCCTGTCGATCACATAGTGCTGGCAGGGTGGGAATTTTTCCTGATAGAAGGTTTTTTCGTCCACCCCTGACTGCGAAGGTTTAGGGTTTTTTTTTTTTTTTTGGGGGGGGGCAAGACTCTGCAGGTCCCGACAAATACAAAACTGAGGGCAGACAGTTAGATTCAATATATATGAAAGTAGAAGTTAAGGGTTATGGCTAGGTACATCTACATGGGTCCGGTGCAAAGTGGACGTAGGGGGGTCCTAAGGCCCATTCTCCATCTGCCAATCTACTCTGAAGCCCCGGGGCGCACAACGCTAGCACGTCTCCCACGGGGTCTACAAAACCTCCTCAGCTCCTATCCTGATCAGTGTAGTGTAGAAGTGGTTACTGTAAGGGACCCATTTGATTACGAGGGTGAGCGCAGGAATTATGGCTTCGTTAGAGTAATCCTCCGACAGCTAGCGGGGGACGGCCATGGGATGCAGCAGAACCAGTTTCTCCACAGATACCCGCTTAATTAAGGTAGTGCATGAGGCTTTATAGCCTCAGAGGGGGAAATGTTGTGGATAAAAATGACATGAAATAAATATGAGGGAGACCTAGTATGACTAATATGTAATTTTATTGAAAATTCACAGGACTGGTGGGTGTGTAATCCTGAGGAGAGCGGTAGGGGAAGAAAATGGGGTGCGTCCTGGGGACATGGGTTAGCCAGCAAGGGTGAAATAAGGAGAACACTGAGAGTACGGCGAACTGACAGGTGAGAAGATGGAAGAATGGTCAGAGCCCAGATCAGAGAAGGTGATCTGATTTGACCTGAATAAATATTTCAGTACAGATAAGATAACAGAAACTGTTCTTCTGAAGATGATGCCTGTGACTGCAGCATCCAGAAAAGCAATGTAAGTAAAGCTGAATATAACTGTTCTACTGTTACAGTGTTAGAACGAGAGAAACTGAAGACACTTTGACAAACATGTCCTTTGGGATGTTTTGAATTTAAGGTGATACAGGGTGGAGTACTAATGCTAACAAATAGATATATAAATACATTAAGGAATAAAAACTGTATAAACAATTTAATTAGACCGATGAGCAAGTATTAAATATGTAGAAGCCAGCTGATTGCATCCATCCATCCATTTTCTGTTCCACATATCCTACACTTGGTCACAGGGAGCCTGGAACCTATCAAAGGGGACTTGGGGTGCAAGGTGTGGGACACCTTGTGTGGAGTGCCAACTGATCACAGGGCAAATTCACACACACACTCACACACCCATTCACAAATTACGGACAATTTGGAAATGCCAGTCAGCCTACAACGCATATCTTCTTCTGTATATTCTGTATATAGAAATCTATATACATAAGGAAGGAACACAGTAAACAAGTAAATTAGAAGGAAGAAAGAAAGAAAGAAAGAAAGAACAAAAATTGAGGTAAAGAAAAATAACTATTTTCAACTATAAGAAATTGGTCAACAAATAATTTGTACATATAAATAACATTAAAATAGATCCAATAATAAATTTCAATGCACTTCAAAACTGAAATTTCTGCTTCTTTTAATTTTTTAAGCAAACCTTAGCTAACATAATTTAGACATGACTTGGAGAAATATAGTCAAGCTGACTTGAGCTTTAAAATGTAACTGTACTGTATCACTTCTAAGAAGAAGCCTTTATTTGTCACATACAGTATACATTACAGCACATCGAAATTCCTATCTTCACATATCACAGCTTGTTAGGAAGTTGGGGTCAGAGCACAGGATCAGCCATGATACAGAGCCCCTGGAGCAGAGAGGGTTAAGGGTCTTGCTCAAATGCCCAACAGTGGCAGCTGGCAGCTTGGGGCTTACACTGACAATACCCCAAAATATTTCCTAATAGCACCTGAAAATGATTCTTATGTCACCTGCTTTCATAACAACTCCCAGAACACACCTGCACTAAACTCCATTTCCCAGCACAACAGACTACAAACTCCACCACATGATCAGTCACTTACTGGTTACTAACTCAGCATTGAGAGTGCCCCTGTTACTAGTTAGACTAAGAGCCTAATTATTTTATGGCTATTTTTCAGTTAATGATATTCAAGAAAACTCTTATCATTCAGTCATATATCTAAAAAGAACAGCACATGACAAACATTTATTAAACAACAAGAACAACATGCCATATCCTCCTCGGGGGAAGTCTGAGGTAAAAGGAACTAAGTGATTTCACTCTGCTCTTTAGCCACTCGGACATGATCATCACCTGCCGCCTGCTCCACAGTAAACTGTACAGTTTGAGTTGTATTCATTGTCAGGGACAGGACTGTATCCAGTCTCACACCTGTACCTCCACAGACTCTTGCGTTTCACTGGGAATTTGTGTTGGAAGTCATTTTTTAAGAAATACGTGACTCAGATTTCGTAACCAGGGCAACAATGATGTTGAAAGTTGTATAGTAAGTTGTATAGTGTAATAGTTATATATTATTTAATTTCCTTCAGTATCAGGTGTGATTCACTTGGAGTGAGAAGTTGGTCAGCTCTGGTCTCATCGCTCAGCTCAGAAACCTCCAATCTGAGAGAACTGCATGTGACTGTGAAAACACTGGATCTGTCTGGGAATAAACTAGGAGACTCAGGAGTGAAGAGTCTCTGTGCTGGACTGGAGAATCCTCACTGTAAAGTGGAGACACTGAGGTAAGATCATCTCTCTGAGAGTCACAATAACTCACTAAAAGCAGCAGTTGTATACAGTGTTGTTTTTCACCTGGAATGTTCTGTAACAGTACAACATGCAGAACAAATAGATTGATCATTAAGTGATAATGATTTCTCTCCAGAGTTACTCATGCATTAAAGAAATAATTAAATGTACTTATAATTAGTTACATGTGCATTAAAAATAGAGATAAACAGAGATAACTTCTATAAAACCTGACTAATTACTTCTAAAGCCAGCAATACTTTTACAGATCTAGTACACTTAATATCAATAATTCTAAATAACAACAGCAGTGGTAAAGCTGCCTGGCCCACCAAAAAAGCACACTTGTTGCTAAGGGTTACACCGTGGTCTTGTTAAGATTATTCACAAACCCCAGTTCTCACTCACTAGGAGCTGCTGCTTTAAGAAGCTGCATTGAGTGACATTGCTCAGTAACTTTTCCATGTGGTGTGTAACAGACTAGTTCAATAAAGAGTTTACCTTCTCTGAAAGTAAACCATGATAAAAGTCTATGGATGAAGAGTGTGTCATTGTGTCTCTCTACAGGTTGCTTGGTTGTGGTGTCTCAGATGAAGGCTGTGCTGCTCTGACTTCAGCTCTGAGATCAAACCCCTCACACCTGAGAGAACTGAATCTGTCTGATAATAAAATAGGAGACTCAGGAGTGAAGAGCCTCTCTGCTGTACTGGAGAATCCTCATTGTAAACTAGAGATACTGGGGTAAGATCATATTTTAAATCATTAATTATAAAACATGTTCTAATCTTTATCAAAGTCATAATAATAATAGACAAACACATTCTGTATAAATAAAACAGTCAATATTGAATAAACTATTTACACATTCACAGTCACTTTAAAAAAGTACATGAACCAGTGAGCTAACAACTTCTCCAAAAGTTATTTAGAGTCTGACCCTGTTTTAGGTCTGATTACAGACAGTCTGATCTTCTCAAGAAAGATCTGTTCATGTGAACGCTGATTAAAAAAGAGATTTTGTTGAGATGTATGAAGTGAGGAAAAGTTACTTAAAAACATTTCTAAAGATCTAGTGTGTGTTACTCAGTCCACAATGAGAGAAACTGTCTATAACCAGAGGAAAGGCAGTGCTGTTGCTCCTCTGCCTAAGATTGTGTCTCTGTACAGTTATTATTGTGTAAGTGTGGTGTCTCAGAAGAAGGCTGTGCTGCTCTGACTTCAGCTCTGAGATCAAACCCCTCACACCTGAGAAAACTGAATCTGTTTGATAATAAAATTGGAGACTCGGGAAGGAAGCTGCTGTCTGCTCTTAAAGATGATGAACACTACAAACAGCTGGAACTGATGTGAGTCATGACCTTTTTAGATAAATGTTGGAAATAAAATTAAAGACTAATCATTTAACCTCATTATCATTATTTTGTACATTTCTCTTTAGTTCCAATAAATATCACTATACCAGGTTAGGAAATAAAAGCAGTTTTACAAAATTTCACTATATTCTGTTTCATCAGGGTTTTTTTTTTCTAACAATTGGCTTTAATGCTGTTTTGTGTTCAGTAAAGTGTGTTGATTTATTCATGTGAAGGTAGAAGACAGGAAGTCAGACAGAGTCTACAAAATACCACAAATGAGTGCATGAGAGTGATTGTAAATGAACACCTGGTGTCCTTGTGACAGCCTGCTATCTCTGACTTCATACTGCTGCTTTTGTCTGAACAAGATGATCTCTGCTTTTCCCTGTTTCTGATAAGCTGTAAGAACTCCTCACTGGACTGCGATGCCCCTCATGGTTGGCAAGGGGCGTCTCTCTCCAGACTCACGCTGAACTCTGCTACTCATTAGGCCTGATTTGTTACAGCTGGGTTTTCCCCTATTTAAACAGCCTTGGACTAAACCTCATTGTTCAGTCTTAAGCCAATTTTGCCTGCTGCAAGCTAAGTCTGTGTAGTTCATGGTTTGTTTGTTTTTCTTCCCCCACTTATCTTTTTTTTCCTTTATTGTTGCTCATTTTGTCAGTAAAGACTCTATTTTAGATCATTTCTGGCTCCTTGACTCGACTGCTCTAGGATTCATTACTTGGGGAATAGCTCTCCCAGTGACTTTTTGTACATGAGAGATCTGGGTTTGATTCCCACCTAAGACAGCCTCGTTACATAAGCAGCACACTTTCTTCTCAGCTTTCATAAAAGCAAATTAAAATCATTATATTTTATGCCACATATTTTTTTATTTAAGCAGCCACTTTACTCCCTCTGTCACTTCTTCCAGCACCCTACCTCCACACCGTGTCTTCTGTCTTTCCTGTAACATTCACCTCGGCTTCTTCTTAAAGTCTGCACTTAAATGTAAATTGTAGAACTAGAGCTAAATGACACAGTAGTGTTCATTATTTAAAAAAACCTCCAAAGCCTGTGATTGGATAAGAGCAGTGATGTGATGGGTAAATATCTGCTCATTTTCCTGTTAGAACTTGTGGAAGTTCTCGTTTGTTCTCGCTAAATGTTATAACACAGATGTTAGTAATAATGAAGAAATGTAGAATGATTAATTATAAACAGGAGATGATGATGTTTCTCTTGGAGCAGAGATGATTACTTTTATATTCAGGATTTGATGAACATCTGTGGATAGGAACATTGGACAGGAAATGTCCAAATGTCCAGAAAATGGACAGGAACAGTTTCAAGACATTGGTGGAATTCTGACCTGACAGGATTGGCATCTGAGGAGTTTATCTGAGGAGTTTATCTGATGAAGCCTCTAGGACACTCACTACAAGTCACGTTTATCATTTTGTCCTTTGGTTAATTAATGTAGTGCTGTTTTACTAAATATCAACACTCTTGGAACACTGCTTATCCAATCAAATTAATGGACCAGAACTAACTGTTGTATGATATAGTTTTAATGGTTTATGTGATTTTTCTGTGTTTATGTGAATAATATTTGTTTACTAATTGTAATATGTTTTAATATCTTTACACACTGACGTGGCAAACAATCTTTCCAGCCTAAGTCAAATAGCTTCAGACACAGAGAGTTAGTAGATGTCAAAAAGTAAGCAAACTTTCTCCACAGCGTACTCATTTTATTATTATTATTCATGTCTATATGTTATCTTAAATTTGTGGAGTATGCGCAGTTAATTTTTCTTGACAAGGTTTTATGAGGACAAGTTTTCTTTTTTTAAAAAAGGCTTCATTCAGACAGAGTCTTTGTTTTTTTTCTCTCTCTGACCAACACTCCCTTCTTATGTCTCAATGAGTTTCTGTTTGTTTTTATCTACCGTCCTAGCTGATATCTACCTCCCTTCCTGAGGCCTTCTCATAACTCGTTAATTGGTATCCGGCCTCCAGGTTATTTACTTACAAAAGTAGTTTCAGTGAATATCTAATGCCAGTTTATTGCTGTGCAGAAAAGTGCAGGCTGATACAGAAAAACAATTATTATACAGTAAGACACAGAATTCATCTAATTCAATACAAACTACAGATATTGCTATATTATCTTCTACAGGGTTAGTTATAAAACTTTCTGGTTTTAATTTAATAGCCTGAATTTCACATCTAATATTTTCAACTTTACCAATGAAAAAAAATCATGAAATCTTTGCTGCTATATAATGCTTATGTGCCTGTTTCTGTGGTGGTTTTATTCCTAGTTAATTTTGCTACCATGTTGAATAGAAATCTCGAATTGTTTTTGTTTTCTTCTATTAAGGTGGAGAGAGAGACTGATCTAGCATCACTAAGAGATTTTCTATAGTTCAGGAGGTTCTCCTTCCATGCTGTTTGAAATACTACCAATTTGGTTTGACACCATTTACATTCTAATTGTTGAGTGGTCTGTTTTAAGATACGTGTTTGATCATTATATCCAAGGGGTTAGCTTTTTCTCTCTAATTATTTTTCTTTTGAATTGGAGGCAAAAGAATAGCACAAGATGTTTCCAGTGCAGTTCTTCGCTCATGCAGCTGGGCCTGCTTGTCGAGTAGGCTGTGGATCTGTTTCTAGATGGCCTCCAATTCCAACAGCACCACTTGCAGCTCGAGCAAGTGCTCATCTGCACTCAAAGGTGGAGAAACAACAGACATATTTGCCTTTATAAACAGCGGTAAATGAGAGAAATGTGAAATGTAAACAAGGCTAGCGGTAAGGTGATGCTAGCGGGCTACCAGCTTGTCTCGGATGTTTGTAAGATCCGATTAAAACTTAGTGTTGTGGATAAAAGTGACATGAAATAAACATGAGGGAGACCTAGTATGAGTAATATGTAATTTTATTGAAAATTCACAGGACTGGTGGGTGCGTAATCTTGAAGAGAGCGGTAGGGGAAGAAAATGGGGTGTGTCCTGGGGACATGGGATAGTCAGCAAAGGTGAAATAAGGAGACCACTGAGAGTTTATTAGTCACAGAGAAGTATAAGAGCTGAGGAGTGCAAACACACACACACACACACTCTCGTACAGTCAAGGGCAGGCATGTAGACATAACACACACACACACACACACACACACACTCTGTCTCTCTCTCTCACACACACATAACATTATAACTTTATAAGAATAATAAAAAGGAGTATTCAAGATATTATAAGGGTAATATAAAGAGTAGTAGGACATGTAGGATAGTAGAATGGTAATATAATGATATTATGAAGTAGGAAGTACAGTAAACCATTTTGCAAGCAGTATAACTATATATAAAATAGAGATATAGAGCAAATATGAAAATAAATTATAAACCAGAAATACAGAAAAATGTAACTTACTCATAATTCAGATGGTGAAGATTCTTGTCTCAGACGACGGAGGCCTTAATTTTAAGAGAAAACCATGAGGAGCCATTTATAAGGGTAGCTGAGTCAAGCTGCCCCCGCGAGATAACAGTGAGACCAAGGTCTCTCTAAATTGTTTTGTCTCTCTCCACTTTTGAACCTAATGGTATCCAGAAAAGTCCTCTTTCAAAACATAATGGTAAATTTGATAAGCCTCTTCAAAACATAATGGAAATGTAGATGAGCTCTTTTTTAACCCTATTGGTATTGATATCATAGTCTTTCTGAAATATATTGGTTATCTACTGTGTAAATACAGTATATATACTGGAGCTTGAGCTCCGGGTGTCAGATCACTTCTGAGAATTCTCATCGGTGTGGATCTCGTGTGGTGGAACGGAACCAATAAATCTGGACCCTTGCTTCTTATCACTCATGTCTGGGGTCTTTTTTTTCTATGTCCAACTGGGTTCACAGATGTGAGTATTTAATTCTATGTTGAATTTTAAGTGCCTTTGGGTAATAGGCTAAATTTGGGCCAGCATTAGCTACAGCGCAACGTTATGATTGTTTTTATCTAAAATAGTATCTGTAGTATTTGTAAATGTTATAAAAGTAAAAAATAATATTTTTAAAGTATTGAAATTTGGAAAAGATAGTGTCAGCTCGAGGGACACTGCTTCCTGCAACACTGGTAAACTTGTCTCAGTATTGGGGATGCCTCTACTACTGGATCACTTATAATCTGTTCAGTTTCCCCTCTTCCAAAACCTATTTCTTCCCTTAATCTGAGGTATGGCTCAACCTGGGGAGCTATGGATGCCCAGGCAAAATACCACAGAGACTCAGGTTGAAAAAACTTGTCTAGCAGTCTTCCAAAATTATTAAATGTTCAGCTATTGTCTATCAACCTCCACCAATTAACATAGGGAAATTCTTCTTGTACTTCTGTTTATCTTTTATTTAATATAATAGTTATTTGCACCAAAAACGTGTTTTTCTTTACTCTGTTAAAGGCTGCCTCGACCCTCTGATATCAAAATAAAATCTCTCCTTCCAGAAGTGATTACTGACTCCCTGTGTTTCTTTGAGCAATGTGATTTACTCTGTTTCCATGCAACACTTTAATTCTTAATTTAATGTGCTTCTGTAGTTGAATGAGTATGCACTCTCATGAGCATGCTTTCTTTTATACTCGTAAATTCTCAGCACTCCAAAATGATCCCTGGCCTGATGCCCACAAAAATTAAACTTCAGATGGCAGATATTAATCTTTCCACCTTTCTGTATGGATTTTCTTAATATTCGGGTGGTGAATGGAGAAAATTCTGGTACACGGGGGCTAGCCGTGGCATACAATAATCGGATTTGATTAAAGCCAAGTGATATTAGTGAATTATAATCCCAATAATGCAGAGCTGAAAAGTATAATATCTGCGGCTGGTATCCGGGCATTAAATTAACCCCTTTTCTATTACTGTTGCCCAACTCCAGCCCTAAAACCTAACCAGGGATAACAGGCCCTTAGTTTAGGGGATAAAAATGTTGATGTCTTGCTTTCTTTATTTTCTTCCCTGATATTAATTTCCTTTGGATCAGTCTAAATAACAAAATGTGAGTTCACTACATATGTAACCCAGCTCACTCTGAAGATCACACACACACACAGCGTTTTTGTTTGTTTGTTTGTTTGTTTGTTTGTTTTTTCTCGTCTTTTCTCTCACTTTTTCTTTCACACAAATGCAGGGATGCCCACTCAGATAAGAGCACACACTGGTTCATGCAACATTCACAGCAATCATCACATATTCAATCTTTAAAACAGCAATCATATAGAACTCTTAAAACAGCAACCAGCACTTTGCAAAATGGTTAAAGCAACGCTTTACCACACATGACATTTAACAACACAAGAAGTACACCCCAAATATTTCACACTTGTACACGCCTCTTGCGTGACCTGCTTAGAATTTCCCGGGCACAATACTTAAACATTTAGTTCTGCCTAGAACTTCACATGAACACTTAGGTCTCCCTAGAACTTCACTTTACAAAAACTACAAACAAAACACTACAATATACACATATATTCTACATGCAGTTTTAATTTTTTGAGATCTAAAAACACTCTTTTCTTAATTTATTTCATAATTTGTAGAGTTTTTAGGAGGGGAACAAAGGCACCGCCCCAGGCCGACTGTTACGCCCTCACCGGCAGATGGCACTGCGGCACGGCTTTAAAGAGCGCGCGTGCACGAGACTGAACTCTAGTATATGGACACGTGCCTTTGTTTTGGATTTGTTCTCCTCCTGTTCCGGTATTGGTTTATGTTCAAGGGTGTCTCATTATTGGTTCCACCTGTCTGTACTCAAGCGTAATTATGTTTGTTATTTAAACCCCTCGTGTTGCTGTGCACTTTGTGCAGAATTATCCGTATACGTTAACGTGATGGTGAATGCGTTACACATGCTGAGCGGTCTTATTTTCATGTCCTGTTCAAATTCCATGCCTAGACTTAGTTCTACATCTAACCTCATTGATCTTGTCCAGTATAGACCGTGTGTCCTGTGTTTTGTCTGCTGTTCTGAAAATAAAGACACTGGTCTGCACCTGCTTCTGCTCGTCTGCACCTGCTTCTGCCTCACCTCCCTTTTTGTAACAGAATACTGTGCCCACCATACGGAAGCAGCAGATCAAAATGAACACCACTGAAGCTGCTGAGTTTGAGAAGTGGCATCGATCGTTCTGGGAAAAGAACAAACAGCTAAACAAAGAACTTGCTCAGATCAACCGCCTTGTGAAGCAGCTGCAGCAAGCCGGGCCACACGCCACGCAATGCGAGGACTACACTGCGCAATGCTCACAGCAGGAGGTTGCAGCCCCAGAGTCCCAGCATGAAGTTAAAGTGGTGACCTCGGGGCCTCAGCCTGAGGTCAACAGGGCGACCTCAGAGCTCCAGCCAGAAACCCGGGGGGAAGTCTCTACCACCAAGAAAGCTGCCCTGCTGTCCTGTCCTGCTGAGGAAGCTATACCACTGCCCTGTCCTGCTGAGGAAGCTGCTCCACTGCCCTATCCTGCTGAGGATGCTATACCACTGCCCTATTCTGCTGAGGAAGCTGTCCCGCCACCCTGTTATGCTGAGGAAGCTTTGTGCAGAATTATCCGTATACGTTAACGTGATGGTGAATGCGTTACACATGCTGAGCGGTCTTATTTTCATGTCCTGTTCTCATTCCATGCCTAGACTTAGTTCTACATCTAACCTCATTGATCTTGTCCAGTATAGACCGTGTGTCCTGTGTTTTGTCTGCTGTTCTGAAAATAAAGAAGCTGGTCTGCACCTGCTTATGCCTCACCTTTCGTTTCGTAACACTGACTCATAGGAAAACCACGCAAGTGTCTATAAAAAAAAAAAACAGAAAACTGCTTACCTTAAATTGAGTAGTCACACTTGTGCGGTTTCCCCAATGGGTCAGCTCCCAGAGCCTCAGCCTCCCTCGTCGCTCCTAGTCAATCACATCGGGGTCACCTAATTATGACATGGCAAACAATCTTTATTTTTCCAGCCTAAGTCAAAAAACTTCAGAGACAGAGGGTTTGTAGATGTAAGAAAGTAATCAAACTTTATTGAAACAATAAAGTGTGACGGTCTGCAGAAAGTCTAAATTATGCAAACACACACAGCCCTTTTTATACCTTTCTCGACAGCGTACTCATCTTAGGTGGGGTTTTTCCTTTTCTCATTAAAACAGACTAATCTTCTTCAGCACAATTAATAATTCATGTCTATATGTTATCTTAAATTTGTGGAGCATGCGCAGTTAGTTGTTTTACTTGAAATGGTTTTATGAGGACAAGGTTTCTTTTTAAAAAGGTTTCACTCAGACAGAGTCTTTGTTTTTTGTTTCTTTCTGTCTCAGTGAGTTTCTGTTTGTTTCTATCTGCAGTCCTAGCTGATATCTACCTCCCTTCCTGAGGCCCTCTTCTAACTCCTTAATTGGTATTGGGCCTCAACGTTGTTTACTTACAAAAGCCATTTCAGCGAATGTCTAATGCCAATTTATTGCTGTGCAGAAAAGTGCAGGCTGATACAGAAAAACAATTATTGTACAGTAAGACACAGAATTCATCTAACTCAATTCACATTTGAATATAACTTGATCAAAAAGTGTTCTATGGATTTATATTATGCTTCTAAATATTGATTATACATATAGATTATGCTTGTTAACTAGTATTAATTATTAGATTATGCTTCTAAGTAATAATTCTAAATGTTGGTTATACATATTGATTGTACTTTATTAACATATCCAGATGTTAGTTACACAAATTGATTACACTTCATCAATATATTCTATACATTGTGTGAATCTTAACAATTAATTGTGTAAAAGAAATGAATCAGACAGAACACTGAAATTAGAACTGTAATAATTTACTTACTTTTTCTACCCTTCTCACTATCTACAGTCTCATTGCCTGCGATTATGACTGAGGAGGGATTGAGAGCCTCCTGAGCAGCTCCTCTGTCTACTGAGGACCAAAAGAACAAACACCCCCTGCTGTATGCTTTACAGATATAGTGAAATTTCTCACCATGTAAGTTTGGACTACCTCAAAGGCTGGAATCTCCCCTTCTACTGGCATTATGAGGACTTTTTTTCCGTCAGTAAGCTCACTGACGGTGGTTGTTTTATATGTGGCAGATTTGACTTGGCCTGTGACCACTTCATAAGCCGCAGCACGCAGATTCATGCAGTTATCCACACAAGCTGAGTGGGTGCAGGACGGCTGTATGGAGACCTTGCAGTGGACCCTCACACCGTATGTGATAGACATGTAACTTCAACTTTTATTTTTTCTTCTCAACTCCATATTCATTCTTAGAACTGAGTCTTAGGAAGAGAATACATCTCATTATTGTTGTTTTCATTTTACAGGTGTGAGAGAGGCCTGGAATGTGAAAAATGTATATGTGCTATGCTGACATTCATCGGACTGCAACCACAATGGAACTTGAAAGTGAAGTTAGACTTGGTCCAAGCTCACAGGATGTTATTAATAGCGTTAGTGTTAAAACAACATCTTTACTTTGTAAAAGCAGAATGGAATTGCTACATCACTTCAATATTTTAAATAATCCAGTTTAAATAGGTGTTAAATTTCATCCACTAATCCAAGTCATCATCATTTTGTTAACATTATAATTAGAAAAGGTATTTTGCTTCTTTCATTTCTGTCAGGTCCTGAATGACTACATGTATCTAATGGTACAAAAATAAGGATAAGGAATCACAAGACAGAGCTGCAGCCACTGACACTTTTGAGATGAGTAACATGTGGAACCGGAAGCAGGCCAAAGTGAAGTTTGATGTATATCATGATATCCAAATTTGATTGTGCCTATACTTGTGAATTCATTTCAATCAATGGTAGCACATTTTAAAATTTTAAATGCAGCTTTTCAGAAAATAAAACATACACAATAGTGAAATAAAAAAGCAGCAAAATAGTGCATAAAAGGGGGCGGATCTGGGTGATTAAGACTAAGGCAGTGGTAAGGAAAACTCTTTAAGATGCTATATTTATATGCATAAATAAATGAATGAGTTCACACATGCTATAAAATGACATTTTCATATATAGTTAATAAAAGACTTAATTAATTTGTTGTTTAATTATGTTACATTTTCTTGCATTTGGCTGAACAGTCCTTGGGTGGCTCACCATTGTATTAGTTTTTGTCTAAAACATACTTCATGTGTCAGCCTTCTAAAAATCTTAACCCAAACTTCTCTCTGTGGGACAAACCTTTATACCTGAATAAAAATATGTCACAAACAATATAAAGAGTACTTTTAGGACCAGCCAATGGTTTTCCCCCAAAATATCATTTTGTTATTTTACTTTATGGTCTCTGCAATACCAGTCCCTTTGACCTTAGGGGCACCCAATTGTTTTTTTTTTAACCAGACACAGATGCATTTACAGGCACAAAATGGATTTACATCTGTTGGCACAGTCACAACATAAATACATCTAATTAAACATAAGAGAAAATAAAAAATAGAAAAATAGAAAATATGTCAATTATTCAATTATCTCAGGGTCCAGTTCTTTTGGCTTATAGAAGGACTGTCATGGCTCCAAACAATCCCTGCAATCGCATCATTAGACAGAACAATCTGAGTCATGCTTCCTTTAATAAGTTGGAAAAAAACACAGATACAACTAGAAAGTTCAAAGTTGTTGAGACAAATGGTAATGTTGGCTAGACAGACAAAAAAGTAATAAAAACAATAAAGAGAGAGATGTGATAGAAGAAGTCTGTGGTTATCTACTCATTAAATAATTATTATTATTGAGAATCAACTCACCATCATGCCAAAGAGCATGTGATAAATTTACCTCTGCTATGTCTGCTATCGCTGATGTCCAACTCAGTGCCAACACAGGGGCAAGGAGAGTTCCGTTGCTTTCTTCAGATGCGATGGGACAGCTAGAACAGGACATGCAAAGGTGTAAATGGTTTTCATTTCATTGTGATGAATTGGTGGACTTGAGTGATACAGCTCAGTTGGCTGTTTTTGTTCGGATGGTTTTGATGATTTTTCCACCAAAAAGGAGTTTTTTACTTTGTTCCTCTGAAAACCACGACCAGAGGAGTCGACATCTACAATGTTTTTAAGAAGTACTGCGTGCGGAAAATGTGCCCCTTGAAAAGCTGGTGTCTACGACAACAGACGGAGCTCCAGCCGTGATAGGGTGCCACTCTGGAGTTATTGCACATTGCAAGGCTGACCCAGACTTTCCCAAATTTCTGAACTATCATTTTATCATTCATCAGCATGAGATCTGCACTAAGGTTATGTCATGAAACCGGTTGTTCAGATTATCAACTCAATTCGAGCAAAGTCCAAACAGCACAGATGTTTCAAACTCTTTCTTGATGAAGTTTCTGCAGAGTATGGTGATCTCCTTCACACCGAACTCAGATGGTTGAGTAGGAGTAAGACACTTCAGTGCTTTATTTCCTTGCTGAGTTATTAATCTCCAAAAGCATATACAGCTGAAATCTCAGCAACATTCACAACATTTCTGGAGTCTGGTAGACCCAGAAAACTACGAGAACATTCACCAAGCTGCCCTCAAAGCGTCTGCTTTATTTGGATCTACATACGTTTGTGAAGCAGCGTTTTCTGATATGAATGTGATCAAATCTAAATTCAGAACAAGACTGACAGATGAACATTTAAATGATTGCATAAGAGTGAACCTAAGTGCATACACACCAGCATATACCTCTATTGTGGAATCAATGCAGTGTCAGTCAGCTCATTAACTGTAAATAAGTGTGAATGCACTTCATGTCATACTTGTGGCCCACCATGCACTTTTCTCATTTACCATGCACTCTCATTCATGTGGTATACATTTTAGTTCAGAATGTAGGCCAACATTTGAAATGCTACTGCTGTTTATATTCCAGTTAATTTAGTTTGGACTTTCATTAATGTATATATGTAAACAATCATATAGTTATGTGTAACTATAACAACGTGTGCTGTATTCTTTGATTCTGTTTTCTCCTCTGACTCTTTCAGGTGAATATATTTGTTAATTTGAGAGTTATGATACATTATGTGAAAGATATAAGTATTGTATAACATGAGTAGATCTCAGCCAATTATATTTAAAAAAAAAGCTCTCAAATTGAAAAAAGGTTTGAGACCCCTGATTTAAATAAAGTAGATGTTATGGAACGAGACTTGGACAGGAAGTAAGCGCAGGAGGGAAGTCTTTATTTGATACTGAAGCAGAGGACATGGAACGGAAACACTAATTGAACTAAGGCCTGAACACTCTTAACTAGGGCATGACCTGAACACTCAACTATGGCATGACTTGAACACACAACTATGGCATGGCATGAACACACAACTAGGGCATGACATGAACACTCAACTTGCTTGGCTTGGTGTTGCTTTGCTGCAACTCTTTAGCTTTGTCTCTCTTAGTCCAGTCCTGATTCGTGCGGGTAGATTCAGTTTAGTTCAAGTTAATGTAGCGTGACGTGCTCAGCAACACGAGGGGTTTAAATAACTAGTCACCACTCTCTTAATTGCTGATAGCCGGCAACACTTGACACAGTGGTAGTGTCCATGCGCACCTCAAGCATGTGCACGTGCGTGCCCTGAAGCCGCTCGTGCACGTTGTTGCTTCAGCACCCTCTGCTGGTGCTATCGTGACAGAACACCCCTCCAAGGGTGGTCCTGGGCCCCTGTGTAATCGGTCTCTTGATGTCTTGGAAAACAGGGCAGCCTCCGCTGAGCAGCAGACAGGCGGAGCACCACCCCCAGTGGGACTGAAGCTCGGGGCGGCGCCTCCAGCGGGACTGGAAGGCTGGGTGGCGTCCCCAGCGGGACTAGCAGGCTGGGCGGCGTCCCCAGCGGGACTAGAAGGCTGGGCGGCGTCCCCAGTGGGACTAGAAGGCTGGTTGACTTCCTACTTCCTCTGCGAAGCAGGAAAGCAGAGAGACGTCCTCCTCAGCGCAGGTAAAGAGAGCACTGTACTCTGTGGGGCAGGCGAACGGAATACCGTCCTCCGCGGAGTAGTCAAACAGAACGGCGTACTCAGCGGTGCAGGAAGGCAGAGGGACGTCCTCTGCGGGGCTGGACAGCAGGACAGCTTCCTCGGCTGGGCAGGGCAGCGGGACAGCCTCCTCAGCTGTGCTGGACAGCGGTACAGCTTCCTCGGCTGGGCAGGGCAGCAGGACAGCTTCCACGGCTGGGCTGGACAGCAGGACAGCTTCCTCGGCAGATGAGACCTCCCCGTAGGTCTCTGGCCGGAGCTCCGAGGTCGCCATGTTGACTTCAGACGGGGGCCCCGAGGTTGCCCTGTTAACCTCGGGCAGGAGCTCCACAGCTGAGACCTACGGGGAGGTCTCAAGCTGGAGCTCTGAGGCCGCCAAGTTGACCTCAGACGGGGGCCCAGAGGTTGCCCTGTTAACCTCAGGCTGGAGCTCCACAGCTGAGACCTCCCCATAGGTCTCAAGCTGGAGCTCTGAGGCCGCCATTTTGACCTCAGATGGGAGCCCAGAGGTTGCCATGTTAAACTCGGGCTGGAGCTCCACCACGTCGACCGGAACCTGAAGCGAAGATGCTGCTTCTATCCGGTCCAGCCATGCATAATAGAGGTGGAATTGCCAGTCCTCCTTGTCCATTACTTCGATTCCCCTCTCCAGTACATCCAGGCGGTTTGATTGCCCCGGCTGTGAGAACTCCTTCAGAAAATGTTCTGAGAACTGGGTGACGTCATAGAGGGCACTGGACCCTGAACGGGCCAGCTGCTCTGCCCAATCCCGGGCCGGGCCATAAAACCGGGATACTAGGAAGCCCAGCCACTTTTTCTTGGTAGGCTTGGGGGCCACCAGGCTTGCAAAGTACACCTGGCTGTGAAACAGGAACAGCAGCGGGTGGGATCCCCACCCATACGTTTCCAGCGGGAGTTCAGCGGCTGTCCTCTGTGGAAACTGCACGGACTTGTACTGTGGCCAGTAGTCTGAGCGCCTCCCGACCAGGTGCTCTCCTGCTACTTCCCTGCTTGGGAGCGGCATTCTGTTACGGAACAAGACTTGGACAGGAAGTAAGCGCAGGAGGGAAGTCTTTATTTGATACTGAAGCAGAGGACATGGAACGGAAACACTAATTGAACTAAGGCCTAAACACTCTTAACTATGGCATGGCATGAATACTCAGCTATGGCATGACATGAACGCACAACTATGACATGACATGACACTCAACTATGGCATGGCATAAACACTCAACTATGGCATGACATGAACACTCAACTAGGGCATGACATGAACACTCAACTATGGCATGACATGAATACTCAACTTGCTTGGCTTGGTGTTGCCTTGCTGCAACTCTTTAGCTTTGACTCTCTTAGTCCAGTCCCGATTCGTGTGGGTAGATTCAGTTTAGTTCAGGTTAATGCCGCGCAACGTGCACAGCAACACGAGGGGTTTAAATAACTAGTCACCAATCTCTTAGTTGCTGACAGCCGGCAACACTTGACACAGTGGTAGTGTCCATGCGCATCTCAAGCATGTGCACATGTGCGTCCTGAAGCCGCTCGTGCACGTTGTCACCTCAGCGAGCTCTGCTGGCGCTAATCATGACAGTAGAACTGATGGGAGGAAATCCTTCACAGATTATTCTATACATGCACAGACTCCCTAGTAGTAGCGACATCGTGAGCTAAACATATTATTTGTGAATTAATGTTATATTATTACTACTATATATTTATTTAAACATGGAGAACCAAATTAAACACAAATGTGCTGCTCTGTCCTATTGTCTCATGTGATGTTTTTAGGTTAACTGTTTTGTAAGTACAGTTTGCCCAAACCTTCCATATTGGCTTTAACACTATATCTATAAAAATAACTAACTAAATAAATAAATACAAAGCCGGTGAAATGTTGACCCAGAGACAGCCCCAGTCCTAAGCCAGACCAAAACGAGTAATCCATAAAATCCTGTGGAATAGGGTGATATATCGATATAATATCAATATCGTGAAAAAATATAATTTTGTGATACACTTTTCTGAGATATTGTTGGTATAGTGATGTTATTTATTTATTTACTTTTTAATAATTACAAATTAAATGGTACTGAATGGATACTGGAATGGTACTGCTTTGTCTTTGCAGGCATTAAAGTATCGTCATGTTAATTTGCCTTTACCTCTTGTTTCATTTGTTTAACACAGATAATGTTGCAGTTTTTTTTTACCCTCTTCTTAATAGGGAGAATCAAAATGACAGCCATTATTAGACGTGGTTAAAACATAACTACTGAAATCATTAATACTTGCCAGGGGTGTTAGCTGGACTGTCAATCATACAGGGCTGAGCCCAGATTCTTCTCCATCAAAAAACCTATAAAAACGTACTTCTAAATAGACTGCATTTTTTTTTTTTTTCTTGCATGTGAGGGCAAGTTGGATTTATCATAAAACTTACCTCGGATGTTATCATTGTTTGCAGGATTACCAGACTAACTTTTTTTTAAAAAAGGCATATATTAGGGGTTCTCAAACTTTTTCAGCGTGAGGTGCCCCTTGTTAGGGTGCATCCCTTTGTGGCCCTGTACAGTCGTCAAATTTACACAATTTCAAAATACCTTATCAGATTGTCCTACCAGTATAAAATAAACAGGTAGGATGATTTTACAGTGCAAAATACCTTATCAGATTCCAAATCCACGTGCAAATAGTAAAAAATTATGGGCGTGCTGTTTAGCGTGACAAAAATGAATGAATGAATGCCTTTTATTGTCACTATACACATGTACAATGAAATTAACAGCCACTCCTTTTTGTTTTGTGCCAACATGTACATAAAATAAACAAGAAGAATAAACAAGATAAATAAGATAAATAAACAAGATAAATAAACAGATAAATAAACAAGATAAACAAACAGATAAATAAACAAGATAAACAAACAGATAAATAAACAAGATAAACAAGATATTGGGGCGGAGGGGGGGAGGTACTATAAGATGCACAGTTTTGACACACTATATACATATACTGTGAAATCAGTACATGTATGTGTTTAGAATGGTAATAGCTTTTGGGAAAAAACTATTCTTAAATCTATTAGTCCTTGTTTTGATGCACCTGTAACGTCTCCCTGAGGGCAACAGATTGAACAGATCAGAGCCAGGGTGAGAGCTGTCCTTAATGATGGTTTTTCCTCTGCTGAGGCAACGGGAAGTGTAAATATCCATCAGGGAGGGGAGAGGACAGCCAATGATCTTCTGTGCTGCTCTTATTACTCTCTGAAGCCTCTCCCTGTCTGCGCGGTGCAACTACCGTACCACACCGTGATACAGTATGTCAGCAGGCTCTTGACGGACGAGCGGTAGAAGATCAACAGCAGATTGGGGTCCAGATTGTACTTCCTGAGAACCCTCAGGAAGTGTAGCCGCATTTGAGCCTTCTTAATAACCGCTGTGATGTTGTCCGTCCAGGAGATGTCTGCAGAGATAAGGACGCCAAGAAACCGGAAGGTGTGGACCCTCTCCACACACTCACCATTGATGGAAAGGGGGGCTAGCTCAGTGTTGTGCTTCCTGAAGTCTACAATGAGCTCCTTGGTTTTCTTGGTGTTTAGAGCCAGATTGTTCTTTGAACACCAGGCTGCCAAGTTCAGGACTTCCTCTCTGTAGGCTACCTCATCTCCTTTTGAGATGAGTCCGACCACTGTGGTGTCGTCAGCAAACTTGACGATAAGATTATTATTGTGGACTGGACTACAGTCGTATGTGTAGAGACAGTACAGGAGGGGGCTCAGCACACAGCCCTGTGGAGAACCTGTGCTCAACATGCGAGTGGAGGAGAGGTGGGGTCCGAGTCTCACTGTCTGAGACCGGTTGGTGAGAAAGTCCTTTATCCAGGCGCACGTGAGGCGGGGGAGGCCAAGGGTGACCAATTTGGTGATGAGAATGTCAGGAATGATTGTATTAAAAGCCGAACTGTAATCCACAAAAAGCATCCGGACGTAGCTCTGTTGCTGCTCTAGATGTCTCAACACGGAGTGGACAGCTACGGCGATAGCATCCTCTGTGGATCTGTTTGCGCGATATGCAAACTGATAAGGATCGAAGTCTGGGGGGAGGTAGTCCTTGATGTGCTGAAGAACCAATCTCTCAAAGCACTTCATGATAACTGGAGTGAGGGCCACAGGACGATAATCATTCAGGCTAGTGATGGGCGACTTCTTTGACACTGGAATGATTGTGGCTGATTTTAGGCAGGACGGGATGACTGCTTGGGCCAGGGAGAGATTGAAGATGCTGGTAAAGATGTGGGCAAGCTGGTGGGCACATGATCTGAGCACCTTACCAGGTACTCCGTCTGGGCCAGCAGCTTTCCTGGGGTTAACTGCCAGAAACATCCATCTAACATTGTGTTCCTCACAGTAAGTAGACTGGTGCAGGAACCAGGAGGGGATGGAGGCAGGGCTGGACTGATACGGGAGCCAGATGAGGGTGGAGGTGAAGCTGGAGCAGATGAGTGCTGTTGTTGTGATGTTTCAAGCGAGCAAAGAAGCAATTTAGCTCTTCTGCCAGCATCGCACTCAGGTCTCCTGTTGTCGCATCATGGCCTCTGTAGTTTGTGATGTCTTGTATGCCCTGCCACACCTCCCGTTTATTTTTACTGGAGAGGTGGGACTCTATGCTCCTCTTATGGTCCGCCTTAGCTTCCTTAATACCACCGTTCAGGTTGGCACGAGCGGCTCTATACAGAGCTCTATTACCAGACCTGAAGGCAGCGTCGCGGGCTCTGAGGAGTGTGCGGACCTGTTTGGTCATCCAAGGTTTCTGGTTTTGGAAAACCTGAATGTTTTTGTCCACAGTCACATTTCCGATACAGAACTTGATATAGTCCAGTACCGTTCCTGTTAATGTTTCTAGCTCTTGATGTTCAAATAAATCCCAGTCTGTCTGTTCGAAGCAGTCCTGTAGTTTGCAGAATGCATCGTCAGGCCAGGTGGTAACAGTCTTTATAGTGGTCTTTATAGTACACTGCGTCTGAGGGGGGTGTAGGCAGGGGAGAGCAGGAGGGAGAGATGGTATGATTGGCCGAGGTGGGGGAGAGGTATGGCTCTATATGCATGCTTAATGTTGGAGTAAACATGATCCAGAGTGTTCGCCCCTCTAGTAAAACACTTAACATGTTGATAGAATTTCGGGAGTACAGTCTTCAAGTTCGCCTTATTAAAGTCTCCTGCAATTATGTGAACACCGTTGGGGTAAGCCAGCTGCTGTTCGTTTATGGTATTCAAGAGGAGAGAGAGCACCGTGCCCCCCCGCTCTTACCGGTGTCCTCAGTCCTGTCCCAGCGGAGCATAGTACGACCTGCTAGCTGTATGCTAGCATCGGGTATCCTGGGATGAAGCCAGGTTTCAGTAATAATCAAAACACAGCAATCATGAACGTAGCGATTTCCAGCTAGTTGTAATTCCAAATCGTCGATTTTATGCACTAGGGATCTGGCATTGGAGAGAAACAGGCTCGGTAAAGGTGGCTTGTGTGGTTGTTTTCTTAGCCTTAACATAACACCGGACCTGCATCCCCGCTTTTGCTTCCTCTCCCTTCTCTGTCTGCGCCACCTTATGGACCCGACAACAATCCACGGAGAGCCCGGCAATCTCGCTATGTCATCTGGGATGTTGTGTGTGTGGTGAAAGACACTCGAAATAGGTATTCGGTGTTGGTCCCCAATATCTATATGGTTCTGACTTGTATAGCGAATGTTCGTAGAACCGATAATGCACAAACAAGTAATAAAGAAATAATACAAAAACAACAAAAAAGAGCACTGAAAAGGAAAGCCGTGAGCCGCTGCAACTGTGCGCGCCGCCATCTTAAAAATGACCCAATATTGATGTGTGCATGTGCAGTAAGCCCTGGTAAGACAATCTGAAGGGTAGGATGAAATGTCAGGACACCTGTACACAGCACACAACTGCTAATATGCCAATGCGCTAACATCAGCTAATAAATGGTCAAACAACAGCTGAACTATAGTCATATCAATATAAATTGATTTTGTAATGCTACCTTCTTACCTGAATCATTAGCTGACCCACGATTGCACCTGTAATCGGTGGTGAAAACTGTGATTGGGTTAGATTCCTTGTTTTCACACAGAGAAAGAAAATGGCAGAAAACTATATACTGCTAGTTAAACAAGCCATGTACCACATTACCAGATTATTAGTGGTACTTTAAAGTATCAATATAATAGCACTAACTTGTAAAATTCCTAATGTTAGCTAGTGTTAATTAAACTACAAAGTCTGAGTTACACAACGTTACTGCCCACATCGTTACTATATGTGTCTACAAAAGACATTAGTCTATCATATACCACAGAAACACATGGTCAAATATTGCTTTATCAAATATATTAATTAAAAGAAAGTTCCACCTTAGTGTCCGTAGTGTATGAATGGGTGTGTGTATGTGTATGTGATTGTGCCCTGTGATGGATTGGAACCCAGTCCAGGGTGTACCCCGCCTTTTGCCCGATGCTCCCTGGGATAGGCTCCAGGTTTCCCCGTGACCCTGAAGGAAGCATAAGCGGTATAGAAGATGGATGGATGGATGGAAGTTCCAACTTACCTTCCGTCTGAATCCCAGGAAGAAAATGGAAATAAAATGGAGGACAAGCAACAGGGAAAAATCTGGAGACGCAGGCAAGTTTGTGCATCATGAAGTCAGACCAAACGTCAGATGCATGAGCCAAAACAAGTAGTTATAAAGTTACAGCATTTGGTAGATGCCGTTATCCGGAGTGACTTAAAATGATCTCATTTAAACATTTGAGCAGTTGAGGGTTAAGGGCCTTGCTGAAGGACCCAACAGTGGCATCTTAGTAGCTGGGCTTTAGACTCACAACCTTCCGATCAGAAGTCCAACGTCTTAACCGCTGAGCTACCACTTCCCTAGTTGAGAGAACTTTTTAATTTTTCAAGTTGATAGAATCTACAATATTGAGTTAAAATCCCCAAAGCAGAACGCTAAATTACACTGACTCAAACCTTGCATTAATGCAACACACACACCCATTGTAGTTATATCATACACTTTCTGTCAAACTGTCAATCAAAGTAGTTTGATGATTTATGAACCTTTGTGCTCCCCTGACCGACAGTTCTGTAGGTACACCCAATTTATGACCAGGGGTGGGGGGTAACCCTATCCACTGTATCAGTGGGTCATTCTGGCACCTGTATGTCTGGGTTGTGTCCTTCCTTCCCTGGGGGTGTGTGTTTTGTGTATTGTGTGGGATTTCCCCCAACAAATGTGTTTATGTTAATGAGACTGTTGTGAAACACGTTTCTCCCAGTATTAATCACACACAAATGTATACCTTTATGTGGTGTAAGAGAATGTTTGTTTTCTGAAATTACTTTTTGTGGTATTGTTTTATTTTGAAGCTTAAGGATGGTTTAGGTGAAATATGTCTGATGTAAGAAAAAGAGTATCAAATGGTTAATATTGGGTATACATGTGTGTTACTGTATCAGGGACTTCGTTTTGTGTAACTACATTGTTAGAAAAAAGCATGATGGTTGAATGTGAACATATATGAGCAGAATGTTTTGTTTGTGAAATAAATGAAAACCTTTGCTGATTATGTTTTTGGGAGAACGGATTGACTATGAATAAAAATTTTACTGATACAAAACCCCTAAAAACAAATAAACCGTTGATATGGCCAAAAGAAAAAAAAATGTTTCTACATACCTTCTAAACATATCCCTTTAGGAGGTAAAACGTTAGAAAACCTGTTTAAAAGAATCGCGTGTATTACATACTTTTCTAAACATAACTCTTAGGAGGTAAAAATGTTTAAAAGTGTTGTTTAAAAGATTTGCGCATATTAAAGGTCTTCTAAACATAACCCTTAGGAGGTAAAATGTTAAAGTGTTGACTAAAAGAATCCCTCGTATTGTTTAAACTAGAAGACAATTTTTTTTTCACGAGATGTCTTGCAATCGCTGGATAAAGCAGGAATGAAGTAAAAAAAACAAAACAATTCAGCTCTTTCTCTATACATTCCGCCCATCCACATGTGTTTCTCCTGGCAGACAGTTTCTGTAGATTGCGTAAATTTATGACTCTAGCAGACTGTTATGTATGTGCACCTAATTTATGACCCTATGTGTCCCCCTGACTGACAGTTCTGTAGGTACACTTAATTTACGACCATGGTTGGGGTGTAATCCTACCGTCTTTTGTTTATGTTAATGAGTTTAGAATATGCGTTGTTAATGGCTTTTAAATATTGGTTTAAGAGATTATAGTTAAAACACAGAAGAAACTCTGCAGGTATCTGTTATAATGGCTGCTCCGAGAACTCCTAATATCCCTCGAAGTCCGGCCTGTATTACCACTACACGAGAATCTGATGAAAAGCGTTAACTTTTGCTCCAAGAAAAAAACAACACCAATGTGTTAGTTTGTCAAAATTTCTTCATGAGAATGATGTTGTAAAGATGCTTATGTTTAACCCTGAGCACCCTATTACCAACTCCGGAGACTGTCTCTTAAGACCGCCCTCATACCACGATGATTCAAACGGGTGGAAGGTGTTACAGTGGACACATATACAAGATGTCTCAAAATTCTACCTTTGTCTGCTACAGCAACACCCAGGAGACAGCCTCGGCTTTGCCTGATGACAACGCAACAACGCTAGAAACCCTCCCACAAATATGTAACAACAGCTGGTTCACAACCTGAGTTTCCTTACTACTCTATATGGCACCACAGGAGCTTCAGCACAGTTGGACCCTTGAGCAAGGTCCTTAACCCTCTCTGCTCCAGGGGTGCTGTATCATTATGACCCTGTGTTCTGACCCCAGCTTCCTGACATGTTGGGGTATGTGAAGACACAAAAAAGGTCCTTAACCCTCTCTGCTCCAGGGGTGCTGTATCATTATGACCCTGTGTTCTGACCCCAGCTTCCTGACATGTTGGGGTATGTGAAGACACAAAAAACCTCACCCCAATAAAGACAATTATCATTATCATTCACTTATACTGATCAGTATGCAATTTCTACATTCAAACACACAGATTAGATGCACAGGAGTATTTTAAGAAAGATATCTTCAGTGACTAGTACTGAATGAATGGAAATGTTTTATCGTGTACAGTAGTTTCTTTTGGGGAAAAAAAAATCTCTCAAGTGAATACAACATATAATGTAAAACCTCATTTTGCAGCTCAGTGGTTAAAGTGTTGTGTTACTGCTCATAAGGTTGTGAGTTCAAACCCCAGCACCACCAATCTGCCACTATTGGGCCCTATCTAGAATAAAGTCCAACTATGTGTATAGGATGTTTATTTTGACACATTTGTTGGTTTGTTTTCTGTAGAAGGTGAGAGTTATGGTCTTATCCTGTCTGGGGCAATAATAAGCAGTGTTAAAAATATATATATGCACATAAACATACATACACACCACATGCCCCCTTTTTGATGAAGGGTAAAGAGGAATAACATGCAGAGGTTGTATGATGATTGGTTGAAAGGAAGGACATAAAATGAGACCAAGGTAGTAAGGTTAGTATTTTTCTTCTTTGTACACGTGTATAATTCAACAGGATTAAGAGGGGGGCCTTTCCACAGGACAACCAAGGTAATAGGCAAGAACTAAACAAAAAGGAAAGGGTGAATAGAAAAATAATATGCTACATACAAAGATTTAGTGAAGAATACCTAAACTCATCATACAATAGAACAGCAGTGTATTTAGTAGAGATACACAGATATAAACTTTCTCAGCCGATACCAATAACCGATTATTCAGAGTGATATCGGCCAATACCGATAGTTCTGCCTTTTATACCTTGTTTTAAATGAATAATAATTACACAATTCTGAAAGAAATGCAAATAAAAACTTTATTCTCTCCATTTCAACAAGTTGTTTCACAGTAAATTTTGTTTCACAGTAAATTCTGTACTGTTTCACAGTAAATTCTGAAGATTAAAGTAAGATTTCTTAAGTTATTTAATGTTATTAATTCATATTAACTGAATTCTGAAAACAGAACCCCCAACCCCCTCCCTGTTAGGAAATATACTAATCTACAAATCTATTTTTGCAGAGATTACGGAGTTAATCTGCAGTTTTGTCATCATTCAACACAAGAGACATCTTTACACACAGCATGAAATCCCTGTGTTTTCATTGTGGGAGAAAAAGAAAATAAAACACTGTCCTCTAGCCCAGTGAGCAGAGCCTCGGAGGGTGACACCAAAAAAGCTAACAATAGACAAACAGTGTAGATATCAAAGTGAAAAACACTACACTAACTTACAGAATCACAAAGCACAGCTCAAACCTCTGAGAGTACAATAAACCTTACACACACCACAGTTCTCTCTTAATGTGACTCTCTGTCCTGTCTCAACCTGTTCTAGTCTAGATCTGACGTCGAGTAATCCACTTCCTACATGGTACTTTTATACCGGAAGTCCCGCCTTCTTTTGGAAATCCAGAGCACTGATTGGTGCAACAGCATCGCGGCAGTGACGCAGTCATTGATCGAGTCGACACCAGTCAACGAATCAGGTAGAACACGAAAGAAAAGTCAAAAGAGAAACGACTTTCACTAAATTCCAGGTGTTTCAGTACTGTGACGTAAAGTGGGCGTTTCTGTGGAAATGTGGAAGGAGTCTTCTAATTGAAAATGGCGATGGGAAAGTTGGCAAGTGATTGTTAAAAGCAGTATTGTACTGCAAGGCTAGTCGTAAACACACAAAGGCTGTACAAAGCTCAGTTTTTCCCCTTTGCACCACTTTCTTCTCTGTCTCACAGCGCCACCAAGTGGACCAGATCAGTATTACAGTCTCACTGCACAGCCCGACGTTACAGTTTGAAGCAAAAAAAAAAAAAAGCTCTGGTTTAAGGTTTGACGACTTTAAACCTCTTTGTTTGATTGTATCTCTTCTCCTGAGTAATCCTATATTCCAAGGCTTCTATGTCAATCATAAATGCTCAAAAACTATCGAAAATTGTGTTGTGCTTAGCTGAGATGGTCTTACAGAAATCATTCTAACTGTTTTTGTTTTAGTAAATGTGTGCATGACTTTGCTTCCTTTAGAAAATATGGGCTGTATCCATAAACTTGATTAGTATTCAAAACATTAATGTAACTATGTGGAGACCCCCCCCCCCCCCCCCCCCACCACCGTTTGTACCAGAACGTATCTTTACACTCATTTGTTTTCTTACTTTACAACTTCCTGGGTGCTTAATGGAGCTTGACCTTCTCCGGTACTTGTAATATTGCAAATTTTATTTGAAATACAGTTTTTGTTACGATGTAAAAAAAGGCTTTTTTTCCAAACTGCGCATGATTGTTGGCCCATGCAGATTCTCAAAATAGGCCACGCCTACCGACAATGCAATATCTGTTACGCTGTCCTAAAATCCATGGAAAATAGGGCCTGCCATGGCACGTAACAATAAGTATTTAATTGGGTGCCTGTTAAAGGTATAAGTGCACAATTTCTCAAATAGTCTTTGCAAAGTCTTCCCAATGTTAAAATGCATTTAAATTCAGAGCATCAACTTTCTGTGATGGGTATTATGTGTTATATACCCTGGCCTGTTTTCTGGATTACTCTTGTGCATTATCTCTATCTCTAGAGAAGTTAATGTTTGGTTTGGTTCTGAGAGTTCAGATATGTGTGTGTGCGTGTGTGTGTGTGTGTGTGTGTGTGTGTGTGTGTGTGTGTGGGTGTGTGTGTGTGTGTGTGTGTGTGTGTGTGTGTGTGTGTGTGTGTGTGTGTGTGTGTGTATACCACCATAATATAACTAGACAGTTCATATGAATGGGGAGCTTGTGATTTTAATGCATCTGTCAAAAATGTTTAGGCTCACCAGTATTAAAAATGGAAAAAAGTTTAACTGTACATATATTTTGTGTTTTCTAGGAGTGTGATCAATAACAGCAGAAGAGATCAGACTTTTCAGGACTCTGTGTGTGTTTGTGCAAACTTTACTAATATCCAAAGATGGAGGCCCTCAATAAACTTAAAAAATGGTAACTTAGCGTTCAGTGTATTTTAATCATTAAAAAATCATATTTATAATATTTATAGAGTACATATGAAATGATTAACTTAACCAACATTTTACTGTTAATAAAATCTAACAGTCACCACGTAAAAATGTTAGATTCTGTTCACTGTAAGTAAAATTAAATCCTGATTAAAATTAATAAGTTAGTTAAAAACCATGAAGAGTGTATATAAATCACTAAAGGACTGTCTACAATGTTGTGCAGTAAACTCAAGGGAGAAAGGTCCGAATCACCAGCACCCAGCTGTATCTCCATGAAGAGTGATCAGTCTATGGAGCCACCTTTGAAGTTTAAAGCTGAAGGCCCCTCAGATCTGCACAGGTAACGTCTCCTCACTGTTAATGTCACTGCTAATGTCACAGTTCCAGCATAAAACTAGAACTGAATATATTATTTATCATGGTATGTAGTATTCTGTTGTACTGGACTGTATCGCTTACTGTCTGCATTTTAACAGAACTCATGATTTTGCAATACAAAGATGGAGACTCCTGATCTGGACACAGATAATGTTTCCCCACACTCAAAAACCAGGTAACCTACCATGTCATTGTATTCTAGTCATTAAATATTCATATTTATACCATGGTCTGTCTGAATACTCGATTCACATTGCCTGGAAGGTGTGCATTCAAACTGTTGAATTTTGGGTGGGTGATGTGACGATTTTGTATCGTGATTGATCTTGAAGATGTCCACAATCTACTTTTCAAGCGAATGTAGAGACTTGTCCAGTTTTAATAATGTTAAAACTGCAAAAGAATGATTCCCTACTAGATGGCTGTATCGATTGCCTAAATTATATCACGTGTCTCTATCATGTGTCTTTCATGTAGGGATGTCACAATTCCAAAACCCTAGTAGCCAGTACCAATACCACCAAAAGTACTCGATACCAAAGTCGATACCAGGGTGTGGTATAAAATTAAAAAAAGAAAAGAAAAAAACTCTCCTGGAGGACATCCTCCTCTGGCTGATACTGGCAAAAGAGAGAGAGAGAGAGAGAGAGAGAGAGAGAGAGAGAGAGAGAGAGGTTGTTTTATTTATCAAACATTGTCTGACAATGAGTGGACGTGCACTCCTAAATGCGCGTGTACACACACACACACACACACACACACACACACACACACACACACGCACCTTATACTCTCAATGCAAGCTTTAGTTTAAATTCACTGAAGGTGGCAGGCCAAAACGATTTATTGAAAACATGAACATTTGAATAATTATTAGTGACATTAGGCTAAATGTTGCTGACAGGACACGAGCTGAATGGCGATGCATGGTGGCCCATTAGGAGGTAGTTTATAACATTGCAATGCGTTAATGTAGTTAACAAATGGCTGGCTATCGCAAACATTACACGTTAGCTGGTTTTACGGCTAAAATTCAGCTGCCTCAAACAAATATAATATAGGACTGTCTTTCAGGTGCTTCGCCAAATTCCAGGTGTTTCCTCACTTTGTTTGAAATGAATGATAGCATCGGTTGCACACCGGAAACCGATACTAGCGTTCCTCTCTTTTCCTCTCAACGAGTCGGGGCAGAGCTAAACTTGTTAAGTTAAGCTAATCTTCTGTAGTTTGTCCTGTGTGCTTGTAGGCGTTCTTCTTCTTCTTCACCACTTGTGGACCGACTAAAACACTTGTGTATTTGCTGCCCCCATCAGGTCCGGAAGAATTGCAACCTCGATACCTCCATTAGAACCGGTTCCAACGATAGTGCAGAAAAACAAGTACCGTCACGTTTTAAGAATGTTGGTACCGACGTGGTACCGAAGTATCGGTTCTCGTGACATATCTACTTTCATGCCAGACGTATTTGAAAAACAGTTCAATATGAGCTAGCAGCAGGCAAATAAGGAGCTGGTGTGAAAAAAACGACTCGACGTCAGTAATGTGGCAATGGTTTGTCTATGCACAGTCAGAGATTTCTCAAACCAAAGTTATCTGTAAACTTTGTCGGGCAACGGTCAGCACTTCTGTAATACGACAAATCTTTTCAATCACCTTAAGAGGAAACATCTGAAGGAACATGCCACAAGTGTTTCACTCAGACTGGTACAACAACCCAACTCATCACGAAACATAAACAGTTACCACTGACCGACGCATTAGAGCAGTTGAAAAAATACGATGAAAGCCGCAAATGATGGAAAGAGGTGTCTGAGGTGTCACATTCTATCTATCCAAGAATATGGTGCTGTTCAAAGTTGTGGACAACGTGGGATTTAAGAGACTGATGCTCACATTAGATGCACGGTATGATCTGCCGAGTCGCAAATATTTTTCTCATACTGCCATTCCCCATACGTTTAGCGAATGCCGATTGCTGCACAAATAAAGCACGGCAAAAATGTTTAAGGATTACAACTTGAAGTTGAAACTTAGTATTTAGTTTTCTTAGAATGTGTGAAGGTGTCAGAATTTGAAAAGTGCATTTTGTGTTGTTTACACTTTAATACTGTAATTATTTCTAGTTGAATTCTGAGTACTAGAAAAAAAAATTATTTAATGGTTGTGTTATCTATTGACTGATTATAATGTTAATATTTAAAATGAAGTTTAACTCAATAAATGTTAAGGTTCAACTTTTAAAATAAAAGGAAAGTTTGATGCAATATTGTGTTTAAATGTGCAAATAGATAAGTCCGTAGACTTGTTCCGGTCTGGTTATTCTCCATAATACATCTCAAAATTGGGAAGATCACAATTCAGGTTGTGGATCATGATTGTGTGTTCTAAAGATCATGATATGATTTTTTGGGAAGATCGCCCGTCCCTACGTTGAATGCACAGATAGTTCCAGTCAGTTTAATCACCGTTCTAAATTAATGCACTGCCTATAAACAATTGTAACCATAGTTACATACACTTACAGTTGCATATAGAGTGAGACATTTATTGCAAACATGTCCTAAACAGGTAATTCACACACATGCAATCTCTCTAGATCTAATGACCCATAATAATAGCTAACAAAAAATAAGCGCTACTTTTTTTTACTTTTGCTTTGTTCGCGTTACCACGTGTGTGTTTTTTGTTTTGGTTTCTGTCCTCTCTCGACCCATGTATTGTGATTGGTTGATGTCCCTCATCATTGTCCACAGCTGTTTCTGTTTCCTTCTTTGATTAGTTTGAGTATTTAAACCTTTGTATGGCGTGACGTAATGTCCTGCGTACACCTTACATGAGCGGCATTATATTGGTGGATAAATTATTTATTTAAATAGATTTTTCTCACTTTTGATGAGTTTTTGGCCCATTACAATATCCCTGTCCCACCAGGGGACTATGCAACATTTTTTGATGAAATATCTCTTGAAATGTGTATGCTGTGTAAATGTCAGATTCAACAATGGTCCCTGCCTAATATAATTTATTTAGTAAGTTATAAGTACTATTTAATAGTAAATATGTTGGTAAAATATTGTTCTCCTTTCACTCCCATAACAGATCCATAAGAGTTTTATTTCAAGGAGATAATATATTTTTGCCTTATGTATATTCATATTGGAATTGTTTTACAGACAATATTGTTTGGAAGTTAAGGAAGTATCATTCAAACTTATACACAGGATCAACCCAGTGAAACATTATTTTATAAAACTTTAAAGATGATATTGATGCAAGTTGCTCCTTTTGTGACAGTTGTCCTTAAACTGTGCTTCATTTGTTTTGGCATTGCCCATTTGTTAGGCCTTTTTCGCAAAATGTTTGTGAGTTTGTTGTGAAGACTGTTGATGAGTTTGTTTTGTTATAGAAACATTTGTTGTTTGGTCTCTTGGAATATCAAAGAAATAATGTTTATATGATAAATCTTATTTATTTAGTGGCAAAATTCCATTTTCACAAATGTACATTTTCCTGCAAAAAAAAAAACCTGCTTTATGTCCTTTTAAAATAGAAATGCAATGTTATATTGACTCAGTTCGATTTCCTATGAAACAAAAGGCAATTAAAATTCTGAGAATTTGTATTAATATTATTATATAGAAATGTGCTAAGCTCCCCAGTGTACAAATGATTTTATTATATTGTTGATGTTTGTAAGTCTATGTAACATGTGACCTTTGTTAACTAATTAAAAAAATAAAATAAAAATAAAAATAAAAAAAAAAGGCTAAATGGGACTACAGAGGTTTTTGGGGTCATTACACATCACACCGAACAGGAAAACTCATCTTGAGGTGTGTGTGTGTGTGTGTGTGTGTGTGTGTGTGTGTGTGTGTGTGTGTGTGTGTGTGTGTGTGTGTGTGTGTGTGTGTGTGATATAGTATAAGCAGAAAAATCCAGAGCTAGGAGTGTATTACACGATTTTATGCACTCCACTTCGTGTCAGGTGGTTCTTTGCCTCCACAGCATGCATTAAAATGATGCAATGCACACATAGCCATGGATTATCCCTTATCTAATTTATTTACTGACTACATATTAAAGGAATAACTTAAGCAAAGTTTTCTGTTAATGAAAAGCTAACACTATCCACTTAGTATGAAATAATGTTAGATTCAGTTCATTGTATGTAAAACTAAGTCCTCATTAAATTAACAAGTTAGTTAAAACTGTAAAGAGTGTATATAAATGACTAAAGGACTGTCTATAATGTTGTGCAGTAAACTCCAGGGAGAGAGATCAGAATCACCAGCACCCAGCTGTATCTCCATGAAGAGTGATCAGTCTATGGACACTCCTCTGGAGTTTAAAGATGGAGACTCCTCACTTCTACACAGGTAACATCTCCTCACTGTTAATGTCACTGCTAAAGTCACAGTTAAAGGGAAAGTCCAATAAAAAAATAAAATAATACAAAGGTAAATAATCATGCAGCGATGCTAGCTAACATTATGGTAGCTACGTGTGTTGTTATTAACTTCAGTTATTTGTCTCAGTGTAATTGTGAAAGATCTACAGTTGCTCTCTGCCTCCTGTTGCTCTTCTTGGTGGAGTT